>NW_012137414.1:2359373-2391173 GCF_000956105.1 Propithecus coquereli
TGGAAGAAGGAGTATAATACAGTGGTTAAGAATCCAGAATCCCTACCCTTCAGGAGGTCGACCTTGACAACTGGCTATTGAAGATGGAAGACTTTGCTGGCCTGCATTCTTAAAAAATTGTATGGGTTTCTACCTCTCTGTTTGCACACACACATACGCAACACAGACTAACACGAAATCACCTCGGACTGTTTATATGAGAAAGAAATACACTTCAACTTTGTTTAAGTCATTTTATAGTCATACTTTTGGAGAAATATTTGATATAGCAGTTTTAGCCTCTCCTAATATAGATATGAAAATTATTTAAAGAGCTAAAAGCATTTTTATGAGGGAAAAAAACTTGATGACTGATAAGATATGGGAGTGAAGAAGAAAGTTGCCACCAAGTTCTTTGAGTAGCACAGTCTCAAGTGTTATCTTGAGTGCAAATATAAACAGTGAGCCAACAACTATTTCCTTTGTGAACTTGTCAAAGTATATTTTAGACTGGCAAAGAAGAACAGTAAGGCAGAGACAAGGACTAAGAATTTGGTTAGGAAAAAGAATTTAGGCATCTTTCTAAATTTAGCAAAAAAAGTAGGTCAAGTTTCAAATGAAATTGGGAAGTGTGGGTGACCCTCAAAAGAGTGTAGATAAGGAAAGGAGAATTGAGGGAAGGCCATTGGCTAAGGTGGTAACAGGGCTCAGAATATGCTACTCCCAAATATGGAACCTTGGCATTTGAAAAAACAGCAGAAACAGGAAGGTCACTTTCATCTTCTCTTTGCCCCTTGTCCTCTGAAGCAGGTCATAAAACTCTCACTCCAGAGGTACCCTCCCTCTACCAGAAAGAAAGGAATGTGCTTATCTCTGAAGACATAGGGACACAGAGAAGACTCTGAACAAACAGGCCTTGCTAAGTTCCTCCCACCCCAGTTTATTATCATTAGATTATACCCTTTTGTTCTCCAATCATACTTCTTCATGGCTGTCTGCTCTTCATCAAATTTAACATAAAAATACACAGGTCACTGGAGACCATCCTTTTAAGTGAAGTATCGCAAGAATGGAAACATAAAAACCACATGAATTCACTATTAAATTGGAACTAGTAGACCAACACTCATGTGCATCTGTGGTAGTAAAATTCAATGGAAATCAAGCAGGTGGGAGTAGAAATGCACACCTAATGAGTACAATGCAAACTATCTGGGTGATGGACACACTTATAACTTTGACTCAGTCTGTACAAAAGTAATTCATGTAACCCAAATGTTTGTACTCCCATAACATTCTGAAATTAAAAAATTTGTATATGAAAAATACACAGATCTCCTGTTTTTCGAGGGGGGTCCTTCATTTCTGAAGGCTCCTGTGTCATGTAAAACTCATGTTAAATACATTTGTATGCATTTCTCTTGTTAATCTGTCTTTCATTATAGGTGCCTCAGCCCTGAACCTAGCAATGGGTGAGAAAAGAAATCTTTTCTTCCCTATGGTCATAAGAGTCAAGTAGATTCTAAAATTCTAGACATGCAGGTTTTGGGTTCCCAGAGAACAGAGGGTTGGCAAGAATGGTTCTGACATACCCAAAACTCTGAAAATTGAATTATGAGTCCAAGGCAACAGCATTTTAGACTCCTTCTGGGTGAATAGACAAGGGATTCCAGAAGGAAGGTCAGAGCCTAGTCTCTCTTCATCTCTAGAAATCTAGGTGTGGTTTACTCTTAGAATGGAAAAGGGCTAAGTTTTCCTGGGGCTCTAAGGACTCCTGTTGCATTGAATAGAAAAAGGGATAAGCCTTCAAGGGGGTTTACAAAGTTATGGTTGTTCCATGGAATCAAATTCAAGACCAAAGTCAAATTCAATGGTCACAACCTGCTTTCCCCAATCCCACCCGGTGTCAGGCCCAGAGCCTTCTGTCTGCAGCCCATTCCCTCTACTGTGGAAACCATTCCTAACCAGCTAGGCAATTCAGCAGAAGCTCACTCAGGGACAGCATGGAAGAGGTGTGAGATGAATTTTGCTGCTGCCATTCTGTTAACTGGTGTGAGTTCTAGACTTCATCATGATTACTATAATTCCTTTTGCCTTCTGGGACTTCCTTCTGACACTTGTTTCAGCTTAAGAACCATATTTCTTTTCACTAGATTTCTCAAATCATTTTCCTTCTGACATTTTTTCACAGGAGTGATACATTTTCCTCATCATAATTTTTGAAACTATGTTGTGAAAAAAAATACTGGGTGCTATCTGCAGTAATTACTCCTTCTTTTGCCTTAAATACAAAGTATTCTAGGGAAAAGATGGCAAATACCACAGAAGTTGTAAAAATGGGCATTTATGATTTCTAACAAGGGTTTGTCAACCTTTGCCCACTCTGGACTTATATCAGCCACAGTTATCAAAGACCTGCAGGCTAAAAGGTCACCCCTTTCAGTTCAAAATCAATGAATTCCTTTAGCTGCCCCAGAGTGTATCAGGAGCCAGACTGCCACTAGAAGACATGGTGTGAGATTTACCTGAGCACTCACTATGTCCCAGCTACTGTCCTAAATGAGTCCAGTGTGGTAATTCACTTCATTCTCATAACAACCCTATGAGGTTGGTACTCTTGTTTCCATTTTGCACATGAGGAAACTGAAGTATAGAGAGGAGGTTCAGCTAGAAAGTGGCGGTCAAGTTGCAGTAATTTATTATCATTCTTTGCCTTCTCTTTACAACCACCTTTCCTGAAGTAATGGCTGCATCTTACCTTGGGTCAATAAAAACCAATCAGTCAAATAATAGAAGCCCAAGCCTCACCAGCAGATGGACTCCTGTATTTGATTAATTTCCTGAGTCTTCTAACAGCAAAACCAGCAGCAGCAACAGAACTACCAGCAAACATTTCTGAGTACTTATCTGTGTTGTGCCACATAACATACTAAGTGTTTTCATGGGGAATATCAGTGTAATCCCAGCATCCAGTGGGCATGAGCTGAGCTGCCTGGGCTGCGATCTCTCCTACTAGCAACAACCTTAGATCCTCAGTCATTTTGGCTGGGTTGTTCTGGTGGAGATTTATATCCCAGGGCCTTGCTTGAGCCAAAGTTAGAGCTTGGCTTTGAACCCTGGTTACCTGCTTACATTTTCCCAGTTTTCTCTTCTTAAGAAATTGGACCCTAGCTGTTATCTAGGAATTGCTTTTTTTCCTGGATAAAACCTACTGCGTATCTCCATCCTGCTTCCTAAACTAAGGTGCTGACTGACACCCACTTCCTCTTCTACCAGATTCCATCCTTTAGTTATTCATATCTTACTATTACACTTAAGTTTATAATTTTCCCTTGCTTGGCTATTGTTTCTGGGTTTTGGGGATAACTCTTTCCTATCCTTAAGGACTTGCCATACCAATAGCAAGGACAGTTCTCTAGCCTCCTCTATCTACTAGTTAGCTGCTGCAGCCATCAATCATGCCTCTTTTCAGAGGGTCACACTTCACCTCTCAACAAAATAGTCCCCTATCTATGACATAGACTAGGAAATGCCTGCAGGCAGGGACCTGGTCTTATTTCTCTTCATATCTCTAACACTCCCCATCATGCTTAGCACACAGAACATTCCTAACACGTGTTTGCTGAATGAATGAATGAATGTTGGAAGATATCAATCTTCATTTTCCTGCCCCACTGTTAAAAATCAAGGAGACAACTCAAATTTCTAATGAAAATAATATATACCAGTTCTAGTTGATATTCTGACGGAAAAATTTACACTGCAGGTTATATTTTTACAGCAAAATTTTCCATCACATAACTGGAATTAATTTATTCCAAGATAGTAGAAATGTATTGGTGCAGTATGAAATGAAGGGGATTTAAAGAACATAATAAAAAGAAGAACATTACAATCTGGTTAACATAACCTAACCCTGGGAAGATTAATAGCTTTCAATTCATACAAAGACTAAAATCTACAATTTGATATATACATGGTCTTATTAAAAATGAAAGCTGATTATAATGAAATGCTAGCACCATGCAAAGATTAGCATGGTGTATAGAATAGACAAACCAACAGTGTGGCAATAGTTGGAGGTGTCAATCCTTCTAAATGGAATTTTGTAAGATTGTCTTTTATTTCCAAAATGGTCGAATGACACAATGGTTGGAAACATAATTAAGAATTATTTTCTAAAAACAAATTCTGCAACAGAAGGTAATTAATATCTCTTTGGGGAAAGTAGATTCTTAATGAATCAGACATGACATTGCAGAGAAAGGCTCAACGTTGCCCTCTACTCTCAGCAGTCCGATTAGCTAAAAACACATTAAACCAGGGCCTCCTGGTACATGGGGTCAAACTTTACATTTGTGACCAGAAAACATGTGTTTGTTGCCACTTTTGCAGCACACTGGGCCTGCTGTGGAAGGACCAGAGAATTTCTGGAACTGTGCATTAAATTAAAAGTCTTCAGTTCTGTATACTTTTAAAACAATGAGTCATTTTCAGACATGGGGTTTTCTTTTTCCTTTCTATAAATCTGTTGTTATAAAATCTTATTTTTAAATGGAACCATATTGGGGGAGAAGGGCAGGCATAAAAATCTACCTAACAGGTACAATGAACACTATCCAGGTGATGGGCACACTTATAGCCCTGACTAAAGCATTACAAAAGCTATTCATGTAACAAAAAAATTTGTACCCCTTAGTCTTTAGAAATAAAAAAATTAAAAAAAATAAAAACATAAATGAAACCATACTCAGAAGTGGAATATATGAAAGAGATAAAAGATAAAAGCGTTAAAGTGGGGGGAGCCTTGGAAAGAGCCCATTTGACCCCTTTTCCCATCTCCCCCTTTGGCCTCTGAGGCACCCTTCAGTACTTCTAGAATGCCTTGAAATGTGGTTAGAAAGGCACCAGTTCTGGAACAACCCTCTTCCTTTTCAGTGGAGATAACTGGGATTTAAGAAGTTAACGGAATTTTGCAAAATCACACAGACAAGTGAATCAGTGGAGAAGGAAGAAACCAGAGGGATTTTCACAGCACCAGATCTTGGTGCCTTTGACTTCACTTTCTCACTGCCCTCCCCCTTGGAATAGTGCTATTCAATGGCCCATGGTCGGCAGCAGGAGCATCACCTAGAAGCTTCTTAGAAATGCGGAGTCTCAGGCCTTGCCACAGACCTGCTAAATCAAAATCTTTGGGGTGGGACCCAGGAATCTGCATTTTAACAAGCTCACCAGGGGATTCTTAAGTATCCTGACCCTTGAACATCCCTCTTGCTTTTCCTTTCCTTCTGGCCATGACCCCTCAAATCCCAAGCTCACAAGCAGTGGATGCTTAAATTATTAGGAATGAAAATGTTGTCATAAAGGAAAAGAAAAGAAGTAAGGAGAGGAAAAGAGGGGAAAACTACTCCAGAGCCGTTAATAACCTCATTTCAGGTCCCCTTTAAGTCATTTTGAAATTTAAGTATCTTTGCTTAATGGTGGCACTATGAAAAAGACGAATACATTTTGATATTCCTCTTTCCTGTTATTTGAGCTTTTTTTTAAATGGGTAAACTAGACAATAATTTTTCAAACTAAATATCTGTTTATCCTATAACATTTATTATATAAATTTATTGTTTAAATAGAAAGACTAGGGCACACAGCTATTTGGCACACAGAAGGAAACACAAACACATAAGTACTGAAATTTTTACAAAAATGTGTCTATTAGTTTACAAAAAATGCCAATTAAATGTTAAAAATTGTATATGAATATGCTAAAGAAAGACACTACCGTATTGCAAAGTAATCTCTGGTAGCTTCTTTTGTATCATGAAGGTCTATGAGAATGATGAGGGGATGGATTACTGAAATTTGTGAAATGAGAAAACTATGTGGAAACAACATTTCTATGAATGCACAGAGAGACCAAGTCAATGCAACCAATCGCACCCCCTCCTTTATCTGCTCCTCTTTAAAAAAATCTGTATTTCACTTATATATGTTTTTAAGTTAAAGTAAATAATTTTCTGATTCTTCTTAAATTTTTTGAGTAAATTAAAGATGATCTGAAGTATCAAAAAATCAAGACTGAGAGCCACTACCCCAAAAGAATGGATTATTTTAGAAGATGAAAGAATGGCCAAGGTCTATGCAAAGTTATTTTTGCTTTTGAATAGAAACTCCGAGTGCAACGTGTAAGAATATAAAGCTATTCCCAACATGCAAAATTTCTGTAGGCTTTTTCAAATGAACTCTCGAAGTCAGTATTTTAACTCTGTTACTGAGAGAACTATGTATCTGCTAGGTTTCCCAAATGGAATTCTCTATTCCCAGAACAATCTTTTCTAAAGCCACAAAAAACAAATAGAATTCAAAGTTCTTACGCCTGATATACTATGACTACGCCCTCTTTCATAAAACACATCACCTAGTGTTTACATTTCTCTGAATATTCTATGTTGTCACAAAAATATATTTCTCCTAATTTAAGCTAAAATGCATGGTTTTTACAATTTAAATGAAAATTGCAAGCACAAAACATATTTGTAAATTCATGCTTATGAAATTATGACTTAAAGCGTAAGATCTTCTAGGTATTTTTCAAAATCGTTTATGGGTTTTTGAAATCATGAATCTTTGACGACAACATTACCTCTTATCAAGAGATTGTGTAGGGTTACACAATCTTTTCAACTAAAAGTTACAGTATTTGGCTTAACACATGCACTACACCATAGGTTAAGTTTGAGATGATTTTGAAATCTCTGAACTGCTTAGCAGGTAAAAACAAGTAATACAGCCCATTTATAGCTCATCAGTTTTTGGTTTTGAGTTATCTAAGCCATAACTCAAGGAAGGTGAGAAAGAGCATTAGCCATTCTCCAGGATGGTATTTGAACCTCAGGAATCCCCTTGGAGATAAAGCCAACTGATGCCTCGCATCTCCCACCATGCTCTGCCATCGACCCTCCACTGCCATGGAATCCACAATGGAAACGTGCCCCACTTAGGCCACTTTTCATTTCAGTTCTTTTAATATATACCCTCCCTTTTTATCTTTTCCTTGGAACTGAATGAGTTACTGTTTCAAAGAATGGGAGCCCTGTACTAGGGAAGGGTGGGGTATAATGACAAGCAAGTTCATTTGTTTGGAATAAAATGGTCAGAAACAGAACAATAAACACAGAGTCTGCTAGAACAGGCCTTCAGTTTATCAACACAAAGAGTTTTCTTCATGACTTCCTTGGACATCAGATGCACTTAAAGACAGAGTTGCTAATAATTTCCTTTCCCCTTTACTTGTTTAATTATGCAATCGGATATTAAAGCATTGGGGCAGGCATTTTGCCCAGCTGAGCTACTTTATTTGTATTTTAATTCTTGCCAATTTTAACTACTCTTAATACAGATTGGAAATCCTGGCCAGTAAATAATTCAAATATAGCATGGCTTAATATTACACAGGTTACATATACATAGTATAATATCTCCCCCATGCAGTAACTATGTCCACTAAAGTCCCAAAGCAACAATGCCTTTGCCTGTCATGGTGTCTCAGTCTGGGTTCCCCCTAAAGCAGAAGAGGATTTGGGTACAAGTAGTTTATTTAGGAGGTGATCCTGTGAAATATTGTGGGAAATAGGAAAGTGAGAGAGGAAGAAGAAGAAAATATCAAGAGTGCTTTATGGAGCAAATTACTGATGTGGGCAACAGGGTCTCAATGCTAGTGGAGACCTTCTTAAAATCTGTGGAACATACCTCAAAATCATCCCAGTGAGGGGAGAGAAAGCTGAGATTTTGGCTCTTTTGCTCTTCTTTGATCTAGTCTTGCTTCAGTTAATACCCTGGCACTTCTGGCGTGGCCCATGTGTCCACTCACCACCCCAAAGCTAAGGGAATATGCACAAAATACCTACAGTGTCTATTCTGCATGGTGTTAGATGTTACCCTCAATCTGCACCCACAAAATAGTATATGGGACTATGGACTCAAAATGACAGCAAAGTAAACATACGCACACACTGTACACACAAGATTTGACTGGGTTTGCAAAACTCTCTACAGTTCTTTGCATATAAACTAGATTTGCCCCTCAAATTTCAACATAAAATCTCACCAACTACAGGAAAACTGTGGCATAGGAGTTCCTCAGAGTTTTAAAAGATGTGTGTTGGATTTAATTCCATTTAATATGAAACTGTTTCAGTTTCAAGGACTAGGTCAGGGCTTTTAAAGCCAAAACAGCAAGTCTCAAATCTCAGAGCATCTTCATAACTGGATGATCTGTACTTACTTGCACTTGCAGGCAAAATTGTAAATGAGGAATTATAATGTATGCATTCAAAAAAGAGGAGAAATTTCCCTAAAGAAAAGTACCAATAAAATGTTGACATAAAGATCTGCACCTTAACAACAAATGACCGAAAAAGACATCATTTACCTCTAACTTTTGACATGTAGTTTTAGGTCTGAAGTTTTTTTGTGTGTTTCAAATCATGAAGGCAACCTTGACCCAATGTTTACGTTATTCCCAGAGGATTGTAAATAGTATCTGAAAGTGCACTATGAGTATCTCAGATGCATCCCCAGAAACAATTGCCCACATGTTCTCCTGTATACAGAAACCACTAGATCCTGTTGACATAGCTACTTCTTGCCAGGCAGGCAGGGGGATGGCAGCCAGCATGGCCTCAGAGAAAGAGGAGATAATCATCACCTCCTTCCTTTATTAGGGTGTGCAGGCCCCATCCCACTGCTGCTCAGCTTCACATCCAGAATGTTTCAGTGGTGAAAACCAGAGCACAAAATGAGCTTGTCTGGAACAAGTTAAGATTCTGGGCTTTGGAGCCAAACAGACATGGGTTTGAGTCTCATCTTGGCTCTGTGACCTTCAGCAAATTTCTTATCTGTTTCCTCACCTGCAACATGGAGATGATAATAGCACTTTCCTCTAAGGTTTGCCGTGATGTATGTACAGTGCTTGGTACTTAGTACTCAAGAAATGCTAGCTATTGCTATTTTTATTTTTATTATTATTATGGAAGGAAGGAGGCAAGCTACTGCACAAAAGGTGTCTTGAAAGACGGAAAAAGGCTTGGGGAAATCTAGCCAGCAGAGAGCTTTCCCTTTGTCCAGAGCTGTGGTTTTTATATTGTGGTCCCAGGACCAGCAACATCCCCTGAGAACTTGTTAGAGATGTAAATTCTCAGGCCACACCTCAGACCAACTCATTCAGAAATTCTAGGGGCAGGACCCAGCCATCAGTGTTTTAATAAGCTCTCCAGGGATTCTGATACATGTTCAACTTCTGAGAAGCACTGCTCTAGCCAAATAGCAGGAAGGGTAAATGCTGGGCTGAACTTAGTTCATAAGGAATATTAACATTTTCTCCTTCATCAGTGGTCCCCTTCTGGGCATTTCTAGCATTTGAGATTTCCATTTCCATTTTCACTTATATACTGTGCAGTCGTGGGTAGGGCCCTTTAAAGATGGAAGTAGATACTAGCTGCAAGGGATTGTTTCTCCTCTGTCCAGAGCCAGAAAGACTGACTAGAAAGTCTTTTACAGGCCATTTTGAGTCCTTGTTTGTTTTAAATGCATAAGTATATAAATATGTATATATATGGCACATATGTATATATGGTACATGTATATGTACCTTAGTGTAACAATCATCATATAATCAAGCCCATCAGAATATCATATAACTGATATCTCACAGCTACTCTTTAAATCTATTTAGAGATCATACATGATGTGTGATAAAGCATATGCATTAATATAAAGTCAGATTTCAAATCTTAAGGCTTTCAGGATAACATTTTCTCAGCCATATGTTTAATAGCTGTAAAGAAAAGACAATGCTTTCCACTTTTGAGAAATTTGATTACAGAGAAATCTTATTTTATGTATTGTCCTTCATTTAGAATCTTAAATGATATCATTACGTATGTCCTTTTGATTTTTAATGAATACATATTTACATAAAATGTAGTCCTTTCTCCCACTTCTTCATTGTTGAAATTGCCTTCGCCAACAGCTATGCCGTGTCAAGATGGGATCAGAATGTGTGGGAGCAGAGATTTTTTTCAGTCACGCTTTGCTGACATATGCACTGTTCACAAATTACTGCTGAAACAATGTATGTGTCTAAGAAAGATGTGGAAGAGCTGGCTGTTAAAACGTTTCCCTTAATTCTCACCTATGCCAGAAGAAGAGAAGGGGAGAGCCAGAAGAACTTAGTTTGTTGGATCTCAACTTTGGTTAAATTGTAATCTCTAGGGATTAAAAAATACTTGATCTCTGGGTTCCTCCAGAGTCTGATATCATTGGCCTGGGGTACAGCTTGGGCATGTTTGTTAAAGCTTCCAGATGATACTAATGGTCATTAGAGTCATTTCCTCAGAGGTCACCTCTAATCTAACCACTTCACATTTAAATATGGCTCTGATCTGTACTAGCTGATAGCTGGTTGGGAGAACCCACTGTGATGGGTTCTTTGGGAGATGTTGATTCTATTTTACATTAGGATTTGCTTAAAAGAACCAGGCCAGGTAGTGGCCCTATGTTCCTTTCCCCATGCAAGGTCATCTATAAAATGTGTTATCACTTTGATACAAATTGAGTCATTATTGAACACTCATCCACTCAGTCCATCGATTATTCATTAATGCTTTAATTAAATATTTATTATGTGGTAGGTATATAAAAATACAAAAAGACCTCAAGAAGCTTAAAATCTAGAGGGGAATACAAATTCATGGACAATTAAAATACCATATGGCAAAGGATAAGATGCACATCGAAGATGCAAGAACCCAGTTTTGGATGTTAAGGAATCTATTTATAGACTACTGCCTGAAAGGGGATTATGAACTAGCTAAGCAAAGGTGAGAGAGGAGAGACAGATTGTTCTTAGGAGAGGGAGTTATTTGCATGGGAGGGCCAGGAGCAAGAAACACAGATACTTTATTTGATGGTGGAGTTACCTAAAGAGGGATAAGGATTGAGGAGTCACATGGAGTGAGAACATGAAGGACCATCTAAGTAAGTAGTAGAATGCTAGTAAATGTCAAATAACTGGCTTGGGGTGGGGAGGATGTGGCTAATTGCAGTATTTGCCAATTTCTGTGGTGTAAGTATTCTCACCGTGGCTGATTTCAAGCTAACAACTTCAAGTCACTGAATGAAGAATTCAGTAGAAAGAGATGCACATAATTGGCTCTTGGAATGTGTTTATTATAGAATAAGTAGTTAGCAAGCAAAGCATGTGTGTGCTAAACATAGATAGAGAGGGATAGAAGGCTCAAAAGGTACCTAATATTCATGAGGCACCTGGGTACTAAATATTCATAATATACTAAATATACATGAGATGAAATATACAAGAGACACTAAATATTCAGGATAAAATAAATATACATGAGTACTTAATGTTCATGAGGTCTTAATTCAGCCACCCATAGGTGGCATCTATTCTAGCCTTATAAGCCCTCTGCCTGAAAATGACATGGCTATTCATCAGGCTGTTCTGGCAAGCTACAGCTGGGGCCACGCATATTTGTCTCTGTGTCTCTGATAAAGTGTGTGCCATTGGCCCAGGCATCACTGATCGTGGGCTCCCTTGTTCAAAACTCAGCTCTGGTCCTTGTAAGCACACCGTAATTAGGGAAGGCTGATGCAATACAGACAGACGGGACATAACATTGTGTACCCTAGAATCTAAGTAGCACAGCCCTTCTGCCATTTTTATTAATATATTCTATTCTAAGTGTGTTAACTTATTCCATATCTTTCGCCTTTGCTTCTCATTGTATGATTTTAATAAATTGTGTGAGCCAAGTATTTTAATTTGGTCTGTGAGCCTTTCTGCTCTCCTGACCTCTGGGACAGGTTGCCTGGTAGTATATACTTAGAGGCCACCATTGCATCAAGGCAATTCCCCATATGACAGAGGACATATGTGAAGTTTAAAAAAATAATAATTTGAATTTCCTGGGGTAGAGGGAAAAAAACACTGGCATTGATGGAAATCACTCATTTAATTTTCTTAATCATTTCATGCAGTTTAAAGGAACCAAATTGATTTCCTATGAAGTGAAAAAAATTAAAAAGAAAAAAAATCTTAAAATGGACTGACTTCTGAAATGACATGTGAGGCTATACCCAGAAAGGAATTGAGAAAAATCTCACAAATATATGAACAAAGAAATGTTGAATTAAATAAATAGGCATCATATTCTGATGACACTTGCTTACTTTCATTTATCTATTCCAAGATTATTAAAAAACACAAGAAATGAATCATTTTATGACATTTAGAGCAATACAAATGTAAATTTAGGTCTAAAGTATCATTGAAAGAGATAACCAATTGTATTAGAAAGCTAATATTTAAGTAAATAATATTTAGAAATAGGTAGGATTATACTTTGGCCTTTATTTCAAGGTGTATTATCACTGAATTCCACTGTAAAATTAAATGTACAATTTGGAACAATTGAGCTTAACGTTTGTTGGGATTTATTTATTGCCCATTTGTTTCAAGTCATTCTGCTAGATACTGCAGAAAGGTACAACCATGAAAAATATATTTTCAAAGACTTTACAGTCCAATTATAAAGATGGAGAATATTCTTCAAAACTAAACACAACTTAGTACAAACAAAAAGCTACAGAGGTTTGAAGAAAGGAGAAACATAGCTAGTTGGAGAATCAGGAGCACCTGATAGTTGAGGAGCTATGAGAGACAGTCCTTCAAGGATGATTAGGGGATTGGTAGGAAAAGGACAGAGAGAAAGATAAGAAGGCCCAGGGCACATGACAAAGAACTTAAATGTGGCCTTATAAAAAGGCAAGACTGGCTCATGTGGACCATGTACTATTTTCTATGAAGATACCCCTAAATCTATGGGTAATTACTATGGTAGAAGCAGATTGTCCCAGTGTCCTTTCACCCCGAACATCATAATTAAATTGACCATTAGGCTTCTCAGGGTGGCACCAGAGACACAGTCATCTCCAGCTCCGTGTATACAGACATTGGCACAAACCTCTGTTTAACATAGAATATGTTGCACTGTGATTGATTTACCCATTTGTCTCCCTGACTACACTCTAGGCTCCTTGAGGCCATAAGTTTTATCACTTTTATTCTAAAATCTAGTGATTAGTACAGTGTTTAACACTTAGTGTGTACTCAATTAATGCTTATTAAATGAATCAATGAATCTGTCAAACAATAGTGCATCAAAATGGTTGTCCCAATCTGCTTATTAATACCTTAGTGTTTTGGTTGTTGAAGGAGGGGAAGGAGACAGGGTGGAGTGTAGGAGAAGGGAGAGAAGAAAGGATTTTTCTAACCAGCACAATGAACAGATCTGAGGTTCGTATGTACCTAATTTTATACATATGAACATATGTATACATATGAACATACACATGATACTCACATACAAGTATAGATTAGAAAAAAATCAACTGGGCTAAGAGGAGTGGAGTATCCTCTACTCCCTGATACACATACTCTCTAGCTGTCCTTATGTGACTTCTCTTTCAAGGCTGTCTTAGACACTTTTGAATAAAAATATTGCAGGATTGGGAGGAGATAGGCATATTTTTTGATTCACTCCCTTGGATACAGCCTGAATAATTTTGCTTATAACAATGACAGGAAATATTGGAAGATAACAAAGTATCTTGTGACTCATCTAAGAAAGATGATATTAAGGTGGAATGAAGAGCTCTGAACAGTGGCAATCTATGAATAATACATATTATATAGAGAGTGCTTTTTCTCTTTAGGTGAATATATGATTGAGTAGAATTCTACATTGCTGGAAGGTAGAGTTTGCTCTCCTATGTGTGTTTATATATCATATATATATATGTATATGGGGCATATATATTATTATTATTATAATAGAAAGACCTGCCTTCCATAAGCCAAATTTTCTTTCGACTTGCTGCTTCTTAAATTTCTTTCTCTTTCTTCCCCTGCAATTGTATCTTTGATCTTCTTGAAAGGATAAAATAAAGCGGAATGCCTATGGGCTATCTAACTGTGGTTGGTGACTAGTTTGAGTTCAACAGCATTCAATGCAAATCTAAGCCAAGTTGTCACAGCACACTCAGCATGAAAGCCTGTGAAATAAGTGTGTACAAATCTTAAAGTTATGGGAGGTAACATTACCATATCATTCTCATGATAAGAAGAAAGAGTTCAAATTTTAAAAAAATTACAGATAAAAACAAAAAGATGACACTGAAGAATCACTGATGATATCACTACTGGAAGTTGAATTTCATTTGCAATGATCTCTCTAAAAAGCAGAGATACTCTTCAGCTATTATTCAGTAAGTGAATCTACAATTTCCTATGATATTGTGAATTTTAATTGGTAGATAATTTGCTCATGAAATCAGAATCCAGCCCTTCCATTGTTGGGGTGGTGGCTATGTATATTCCTATACTCCTCTCTACTACCTCATTTCTCAAATTCTTTCATGTTTTTATCTCCATCCCTTATCTCCAATTCCCTTATTTTCTACTCAACACAGTAAGACTCTTTTTCCACTGTAAATTGTTTGTGGCTCTTTTTCCACTGTAAATTCTTTTTTAAAATTTATTTAAATTTTTTATTTTTAATTATTATGGGTATATAATTACTGTATATCTTTATAGGGTACATGTGATGTTTTGATATAGGCATACAATGTGAATTAATCAGAATATTGAAGAATTCTGTTTTACTAGCTAGGGTTCACCTATGTTAATTTTCACATTAATTTTCACTGGAAAACATCATAATTTTTTTTTCTTTGAGTGTGTGTGTGTGTGTGTGTGTGTGTGTGCATCTGTCTGTGTTTCATTCTCTGTCTCTGATTTTGCCTCTGTCTCTCTCTTGCTTGCAGAATTTAAGAGCACATATAACAACACATTTAATCGTATGATTTCTAAGTGCTCTGGACCAGATATTGGCAAGTGGCACATCTAGTCCGTGCAGCTTCTCTGAAACTCATTCATTCTATAAAAAAGACATCTGCACTTGAATGTTTATAGCAGCACGATTCACAATTGCAAAGATGTGGAAACAACCCAAGTGCCCATCAATCCATGAGTAGATTAATATAATGTGGTATATGTATACCATGGAGTACTATTCAGCTATAAGAAACAATGGTGATATAGCACCTCTTGTATTTTCCTGGATAGAGCTGGAACCGATTCTAAGTGAACTATCCCAAGAATGGAAAAATAAGCACCACATGTACTCACCAGCAAATTGGTTTCACTGATCAACACCTAAATGCACATATAGGAATAACATTTATCAGGCATCGGGCAGATGGGAGGAGGGAGGAGGGGATGGGTCTATACATACATAATGAGTGCGATGCGCACCGTATGGGGGATGGACATGCTTGATAATTCACTGTAAATTCTTTGATTACATCATCATGAACCTCTTACTTGATGAAACTCCAAAGAATAATGTTCACATCTGGCTTACTCAGCTGCCTGGTTGTCCCTGACACTGTTAGTTACTTCCCTATCTTTGAAACTTTCTCCTTGCTCAGCTTCCTAATCATTCTTCTTCTTCGCCTGGTATTTTCTGGCTACGCCCACTTAGTTCCTATAGGAGCCCTTTTACTTTCTTTTTCACAGTGTTTTCTGTTAGATATTCTGCCTGGGAAATCACACCCCTACTCTTGCATAAGTGGAAAGCTCTTCAAATTTTAGGTGAGAGAATCTTGGATGGGTTCTCTTCTTTTTCAAGACTGCCATGGATACTCCAGAATAAAAATATTGTGGAATATTATTTAGAGGCCATTTTATACAGATGAGGTCATTAAAGGTGACCAAGGTAAAGATTACACAGTTGGAACCGATCTCCACCTGAGAGTTTATGACCTCTCACATCTTTCTCTCTCTTTGGCATTGAATATGATTCAACGTGTGTATATGTGTGATACTGTGATGCTTCTGAAACTGTAATGTGCGTGCAGATTTCTTGGGCATCTTTTTCCAGTGCAGATTCTGATTCAACAGTTCTGAAAGGAGGCCTGGGATTCCACATCTCTAACAAGCTCCTAAGTGATGCTGATGCTCGAATCATACTTTTTGGGGCAAGGTGGTTCTGTTTTAAGAATATGAAGCAATTACCACCAAATAGGACACATAAGTCCAGAACCGAATCTATGAGCACTATAAAGAAAAAGAGTAACTGTGAAAGAAAAGAACTATGTCTGAATTACCAAATCTTTAATGCAACATTGTCTAAGGTGGCTCCAAGATAAGCTCTTCACAAAGCTGAATGGGCTTCACAATAATCAGGATGGTAGGATTCAGTGAGCCCACAAACTCATTTTCACTTATATTACCGAAAGGAGAATATCAAAACAGACTTTCAAAAGCGACCATGCCTTGCTCTGTAAGGGTTTGAATTTTATAGCCATTGGCTGGACCCAGCATTTAAAATGAAAAAGGAAAAACTTTGACTCTATAAACAAAGTACTAAATATGAAATCTAAAGCTGGAGGGACCTTGGAGACCATCTAGCTAAGCCTCTTAACTTACCTATGAGGAAACAGAATGGTTGTGTGATTTATTTAACATGCCACAGCTAGTTAAATGGCAGAACTAGGAGCAGATTGCAGATATCCTAACTGTCATAGCATAGTACTATAGGAAAAACTATTTTTTTTAAAAAAATAGAGCTCAGTGAATATTTTCAGGCATCTATCGTATCAACATAGATACAACCACAACTTTTCATTTTTCCATGAGCTCACTGTAGGTCTGAGTGACTAGTGGGCCAGTTAGATACTAAGAAAGGGATATGATGATTCAAAAAAAGTCTATCCTTGAACAATATGGGTTTGAACTGCACAGGTCCACTTATACCCAAATTTTCTTCCCCCTCTGCCACCCTGAGACAGCAAGACTAACCCTTCCTCTTCCTCTTCCTCCTCAGCCTGCTCAACATGAAGACAATGACGATGAAGACCTTCATGATGATCCACTTACACTTAATGAATAGTAAATATAATTTCTCTTCCTTATGATTTTTTAATAACATTTTCTTTTCTCTAGCTTACTTTATTGTAAGAATACAGTATATGATATATATATATATATAATATAAAGAATATGTGTTAATCAACTCTTATCAGTAAGGCTTCTGGTCAACAGCAGGTTATTAGTTAAGTTTTGGGGGAGTCAAAAATCATACACAGATTTTCAGTTTTGCTGGGGTCGTCCATTTGCTCTAGGGTCAACTGTACAGCACTTTCCAAAGGCTTCCCTTTGCCCTATTCTTATACACAGCCTAGTGTGAATTTGCAGCAATCTTGTAATGAGTCATATACTGTTTAACAAGTTGGATGTTAATTATGGAGAATTTTGAAAAGAATGGTCAAACTTCCTATTTCCCAAGCTTAAGCAGCTGTAGCCTCAGGCACTTTATCCAGCATTGAGGGCAAGAATCCCATCTCCAGGAAGCCAAATTCACAGCTACCACACTGTCACAAAATTCCAGTTCACCTCAGTGACTGATGAGGAGAGGAGAGTCAGTCTTCATACCTCCTTCCCCTTTGGGCTGAAACTGAATAAGCAAAAATGCAGTGGGAGGGTAGAGAAACAGGAAGAGAGGGACCCTGTTCCTTGGAGAGGTCTTAGGGTAGCCTGGCGGGAGTGAAAATCTGACTGTGCCTTAAGTACCACCCTTCCATCCCTAGGCCAATACACATTCATTACTAGGTCACCCTCCTTCAACAGTGCTAGTTATAGACTCAAGTTTACCATTAGTATGTATAGCTATGGCATTTGTCCCTAAAATACAGGCTAACACAGTGCTATTGAGTGTCAATCTAAATATATGAAGGTGGGCAGTGCTGCACTACAACTCTAATAATAATAAATAGCAACCATTTATTGAGTGCTCACATGGCAGGTACTATGCTTGCGGCTTTCTTCTCTCCCCACTCATATTTCTTTACAGAATAAAACATAATATTAAAACAACAATATTTGAAGACAAACATCCTCAATCCAATCATCTCATAATAAAATCAACATATTCATTTTTCCATATTAATTTATAGTCCTTGTCCACGCACATATTCAATAGTTATATATATTTGCAGTAATATTTATATTCCACTTTTCCACTTTTTATGCAATTTGATACATTCTTATTTCCTCTTATCTTTCTTTCACTCTCTCTTCTTTGAGGATGCAAGGTAACAAATACTAATAATTTGGTGTATAGCTCTCCATTCCTTCCTCGTGGTCACGTAATCCCATAAGATTAATTTTGTCTTTTTGATTTTAAAAATGGAATCATATTTTTATTGAAATTTGTTTGTTGAAAAGATATCATAGCTATTCCTCTAGGACAGCAGGCACAGATCTACTAGACTGAAAAATAATTCTTTCTGTAAAGCCCACATAATTCCATAATTTATTCAATAATTTCCCCACTGATGAGCATTTGCTTTTATTTCTACTTTTTGACCACCGCAGACAACGCTGCAATAAACATCATCCACATACAGCCTTTCATATTGGTACTTTAATTTCTAGAATAGGTTGATTCACACAGAAATGGAGTGACTGATCAAAACGTAAGTATGTTTTAAATTTTAATAAATAATACCACATTTCTTTCAAACACCATAGCAATTTATATTTCACCAGCTAAATCTGAAAGTGTGCCTTTCCATTAGAAGTTATCATTCTTAATTTTTGTCCATCTGTTGGATGAAAATGGTATCTTGTTTCTTATTTTTCATACCCGTGAATACTATGAGGTTAAGCATCTCTTCATAGTTTTGTGAATCGCATATTCATATATTTGACCAGTTTTGTACTGGATTGTTTATCTTTTTAAAAATAAATCTGTAGGAGATATTTGTATATTAGGAGCATGCATCTTTTTATGTTACATATGTTGTGAATATATCTACTTAATCTAGTATTTTTCTTTTGACTTTGTTTTCTGTTATTTTTTATGTAGTAAACAGGTCTATCTTTTCCTTTTAGCTTTTGGGTTTTCTATCTTGTTTAGAAAAGGTCTTCCTCATGCCAAGGATTTTTGTTTTTACGTTAAAAACTTTAATGCACTTGAAATTTATTTTTATATTGCATGATCTGGGAGACAATCTGTGTTTTCCAAGATGGATTGCAAAGAGTGCTGGCACCATTTATTGAATGAAATGCCTTTTCTTCATTGAATTAAAATAACACCTTTGCCATAAAATGTTTCCAAAAGCAATGTGATTTGCTTCTGCATTCCCAATTTTTTTTCAGTGATTTGTCTCTTTTTGTGCTAATACTATACCATTTGGATTACAGTGGCTTTATAGCAAGTTTAATATTGGGTAAGGCAAGCCCCCCTCGCTGATGGCTAATGCACAGACGTTTATTCTTTTTCATACATTCCTGGGCTATTCTCAAGTATTTATTATTTCGTATGAACTTTGAAAGTCTCCCCTCCTCCCTTAATATATCCTATCTTCAAGGCACTTGAAGTTTACAGGGATAATCACTGTTTAAATAAAATCTCAGTAAGCCTCAGATACTATAATTCTATTTTATGAAACATATGCTGAAATCATGGCAAAAAACTGAAGTGAAAACCAATGAAATATACAGAGAACTGCTTAAATAAATTAGGATACATCCACATAATAGAACACTATATAGTCATTAAAAGAATAGTTAAGTTCTTTGTTACAGAGTGAATTCTGTCCCTCCTCCCTCCAAATTTAATGTTGAAGTCCTAACCCCTGGTACCTCAGAATGTGACCTTATTTGGAGATAGGGTTGTTACAGAAGTAATCAAGTTAAAATGAAGTCATTAAGTTGGGCTCTAATCCAATATGACCCTGTCCTTAGAAGGAGAGAAATGGAGACAGACAGACTCACAGGGGAAATGCCATGTGAAGATAAAGGCAGAGATCCACAAGATAGGGAACACCAAAGATTGCTAGCAAACAACCAGAAGCTGGGGGAAAGACAGAACAGATTCTCACTCACTGTCCTCACAAGGAACCAACCCTGTTTATACCTTGATCTTAGACTTCTAGCCTCCAGAACTGCGAGACAACAGATTTCTATTGGTTAAGCCATCCAGTTTGTGGTACTTCTGGCAAACCTAGGAAACTAATACATTCTTTATGTACTGATAAAAGACAATGTGCAAGATATATTGTTGGGGGAGAAAACTAAGATTTAGAATAAATGTGTATATAGTATGCTACCATTTATGTAAATATATATACACATAGACCGGGCGCGGTGGCTCACGCCTATAATCCTAGCTCTCTGGGAGGCCGAGGCGGGCGGATTGTTTGAGCTCAGGAGTTCAAAACTGGCCTGACCAAGAGCGAAACCCCGTCTCTACTAAAAAAATAGAAAGAAATTATCTGGACAACTAAAAATATATAGAAAAAATTAGCCGGGCATGGTGGCGCATGCCTGTAGTCCCAGCTACTCGGGAGGCTGAGGCAGGAGGATCACTTGAGCCCAGGAGTTTGAGGTTGCTGTGAGCTAGGCTGACGCCACGGCACTCACTCTAGCCAGGGGAACAGAGTGAGACTCTGTCTCAAAAAAAAAACACACATATATATATATATACACATAGAAACACACACATAAACATACATAAACTGATGTATATTTGCTTGAAAATTCATAAATATCTCCTGAAGGATACACAAAGAGCTGACAATACTGATTGGCAGTGGGTAGGGGAATTGATTGGACAATGCATAGAGAGTAGGGGAAAATTTTTTCACTTTACACCTTTTTGTCACTTTTGATTTCTGAAGCATAAAAATCATCACTTATTCCAAAACAAGTAAAATTTAAAACAATCAAGTAAAATCCCCTAAATTTTCACCTTTCTTTTAATTATCTTAATTAAGTCAGATAATTTGAATTCTCTTGTTCTATATAGAAATTTATGTTAGAGTGAAACATGTTAATACAGTATTTGCATATACAAACAAATCTCTATATTTCCTATTTACTCAGACAACAAGTTTTACAGTGTTAATGTATGCTCAGCATTACTTGAAATAATATGAGGGTTAAAGGAACATAAGACATACTTTCTGTATTACAGAAGCCTATAACGTCTTTCATAGTACAAACAGTTTTAATTTTGATGAGATCAATTTTTTTGATCAATTTTTCCTTTTATGGATCATGCTTTCAATGTCAATTCTAGCCCTAGATCTTAATCCTTTTTTTCATTTTTTCTAAATTTTTATAGTTTTATGTTTTACATTTCAGTCCATGACCTATTTTGAATTACTTTTTTTATAGGGTGTGAGATTTAGTTTGAGATACTTTTTTTTTTTGCCGAAGGATGTCCAATTGCTCCAGCACCATTTGTTGAAAAGACTAGCCTTCCACCATTGATTTTGAAATTTTGTCGAAAATCAGTTGGGCATATTTGTTGTATGGTCTGTTTTGGGATTCTCTATTTTGTTCCATTGGTCTCTGTATCTGTCCCTCCACCAACACCATACTGTCTTGATTTCTATTACTATATTCTAAGCCTTAACATTAGGTAGAGTGAGTCTTTCTAATGTGTTTTGCTTTTGTAAGATTGTTTTCACAATTCTATGACCTATAAATTTTCTTATAAGATTAGCTCCCTGCTAGGCCTCACCCATACTACTTGGGGGGTAGGATCTGAGCATGTTGATCTAAGCAAGGGTGGGGTGGGGTGACATGGAATATCCAATCCCCTCTCAGCCCTGCTCAATCTGTGGTGAGGGAATTGTGCAGTTTTTCCTTCAGTGTTTGGTTGGAGTTTGGCAGGCATTGCCAAAAAGATTTTCTGTTCTTAGGCCACCTTTTTCCTGGTCCTATTGCTAGTGGCAACTGACTTTTCTTGGAGCTTTCCTTGTTTGTGCCTGCTGGTGGTTCCAGGTTAGAGACTTCTTTAGTACCTGCTTGAGCATATGTAGGAGGCAATAAGAAAACCCAGAGGACTCCCTTGTGTGTCAGTCCTCAAGTCCAGAGATCCCTAGGGATCTCTTTCCACCTTTCAGAGTCATCCGATGTTTGTTTATTGTTTTATGTCAAGGGATTTTAGTTAACATAAAGAATTTGGGAGAAGTAGGATATTCTATCTTGGGGAAACCAGAATTCTCAAGGATTATTTTTTAAACACTAATGAATAAGGAAATTTGCAGGTGAATAGATTATAATAAATAATATTTATTGAGGGCTTACTATTGGTCAGACTTATTGTTGTTAGCACTTGACACATAACAAGTCATTTAATTTAATTCTTACAAAAATCATATTAAGTAGGTATTTTCACTATCATGGCTTACAGGTGAGAAAACTGAGGTACAAAGGTGTTCATAAAATTTCTTATAGTTACTTGGCTAATTAAAGACGGAGCCAAAGTTCAAAACCTAGGTAATGGAGAGACATCACTTAGTTAAATAGCTTAGAAATCATGAACAAAGTAAGAACAATGAGCTTTATAAAAAGCAAACCGGGGATATAATCTGAAAGTATACAGATTTCATTTAATTTAGTAAACATTTTGACATTGTGACTTTGCTTTCATTTTATATTTTCTAAAAAAAATTAAAATTGTAACTTTTCTTGTTCACACTAATGTAAATAAAGAAAACAGAACAAACAATACCAAATTGTGATCTGCTGTATAGTTTAATAAAACATTGGTATTTGCATTGATTTTAGTTTCAGCTTATGCAAAACAATGTCCCCATTTTTGAATGACTCAGTTTGGTTCAAGTTACTTATACAAATTTTTAAAAACAAACACGAAAGGTTGAAATGGTTAAAAGATTACTGATGTCATTTTAATGGAATCCTATATATTATCTAACAAAACGTAGGAGTTATCTGATTCTATAAGGCTGCAGTCCCTAACCCCTGGGACGTGGCCCGGTACCAGTCCATGGCCTGTTCGGAACCAGGCCTTGCATCACTGCTACCTGAGCTCTGCCTGCCCCCTGCCCACCAGTCCGTGGAAAAATTGTGGGTCTGCACAGCAGGAGGTGAGCGGTGGGTGTGAGTAAGCAACCAAAGCATCTGTTTTTACAGCGGCTCCCCATTGCTTGCATCACCGCCTGAGCTCCACCTCCGCCCTCCTCCCCGCGCCCATGGAAAAATTGTTTTCCATGAAACCAGTCCCTGGTGCCAAAAAGGTGCTCTAAGGGTCTGTATGTTAGTCTTCAATTGGGTTATTTCGAAACTCTGTAGAGTTAGAAGTCAACTTGTGGAGGGCTGATAGTGCTGCAAATGATTCTTATTCATTGAGATGCAAGTGCATTTGTCTCATGAAATGCAAATAGATTCCTGTCATACGTACAGTGTTTAGTATTGGATCCCTTATCAAATTCGTATCAGCATTCCTGATTGTTATACATGTGTCTGTTCTTTAGACTTTCCTCTGAACAAATTGTAACATCTTACTAATTCTTTCATCAGTTAATAGTTTAATAAAATGTTAGAGACATATTAATTTAATATTTTTATGGGAGTCATGATTTTCTCTCTCTAGAAAATTAGCCTTTAATAAAATACAATCATAAATATGATGTAGAAAAGGTACCTATGTTTCTGACAATTTTCTAAGTGTCTGGCTTATAACTTCTAATGATAACATCTTATATACCCATGGTACATTTATCTAAACCTTTAAATAAACATTGATACAACACTATTAACAAAACTACAAACTTTATTTAGATTTCACCAGTTTTTACAGTAATGTCCTTTTTCTGTTTCAAGATCCAACCCAGAATCTCACATTGCGTTTGGTCATTGTGTTTTTTTTTTTTTCTCCTCTAGTCTATGACAGTCTCTCACTTTCTTGTTCTTCAAGAGGGCTAGGCAGATACACTATAGAATGTCTCTTAAATTTTGACTGAAGTATTCTCCTGGTTAGACTGAGATTATGGGTTCAGGGGAAGAATACCAGAGAGAGGAAGTGTCCTTATCATCACATCATATCAGAGGGGCCATGATATCAATATGATTATCACTGGCGATGTTATACTTGACTGCTTAGCTAAGGTGGTGCCTGCCAGGTTTCTTCTCCATTATGAAGTTATTTCTACCTTTCCATATTCTCTTCTTTGGAAATAGGCTATCAGGTTCATCTCAGAACCAGAGTGCAGGGAGGGAAGATTAAACTTCACATCCCAGAAAAGGAGTATTTGTGCATATTATTTGGAATTTTTCAATAAGGAAAATTTGTCCGTCAAATATGGTTTTTCAGTGAATGGCAAAAATACATTATTATTTCACTGGTTATTGTATGACCAATCTTGTTTCCTTTTCTAAATTCATAAACTGGCTTTTGTCTTTTTTATGCCAGTATAACTTAATATGATTATCTTATATTATCATTAATTTATTTGTTAGGTGACAAAGGTTCCTTTTGGTCGGCTCTGACACTCAAGACTAATAGGTTTTTCCACATATTTCTATGTATACAAATTGTACCAGCATACTGGGAAGGAAAATAAAATGATAGTATATGTGTCACTTTGAATCACTGGGTATCCTTCCGGGAATATTGAGTTACTTAAGCTTCAAAGAAAGATGTGACAATGGCTAACCATATTTTAGATTTGGATTTTAATGTTCTCACAGCCTCGGTGGCCCATCAATTTTTTATGCTAAGTTTTTTTCTTAAGTTCTCCAACGATTTCTCAGGGCAAGTTTCTTTCAAATGCAAGACTAATTTTAAGCTTGATTAAAATGTTGAAGAGACTGTCATGCTATTTGTATTATCCTTCATGAAAAAATCAATATTTTAATAGACTTCCTTAGCAAACTGCTTTGAGAAACTCAGTAGGATTATTAAATAAAGCAGAATCCCTCCATCAGATTCCAGTCTTTTATATGTATTCTCCTACAAAGGGGTAAAATAAGATGAAACAATGAGTTACATGACAAAAGATTTAATTTTTTTTGCATAGAATACAGCTTTTATACACTATAATGCTCTGACCCAAGGGTGGAAAGTCACATTAGAGAACTGTTAATTGTCTGTCTGAATCCTGGTTACTCGAATTTAGCATGTTACTCATCTTCTGTTACAACATTACCAGGTTCTATTACAATAAGTTATTTTTAAGAATCTGTCTTGGCCGGGCGCAGTGGCTCACAGCTGTAATCCTAGCACTCTGGGAGGCCGAGGCAGGTGGATCACTAGAGGTCAAGAGTTCGAGACCAGCCTGAGCAAGAGCGAGACCCCGTCTCTACTAAAAATAGAAAGAAATTGGCTGGACAAGTAAAAATATATACAAAAAATTAGCTGGGCATGGTGGCGCGTGCCTGTAGTCCCAGCTACTCGGGAGGCTGAGGCAGAAGGATTGCTTGAGCCCAGGAGTTTGAGGTTGTTGTGAGCTAGGCTGATGCCACAGCACTCTAGCCTGGGCAACAGAGTGAGGCTCTGTCTCAAAAAACAAAAACAAGAACAAAAAACAAACAAACAAACAAACAAACAAACAAAAAAAACCAATCTGTCTCCTTTACTAGACCACGAGCTCTGACTTTAAAGACTATATCTTATTCATACTTATTTCCTCAGTAGCATCACACCTGGCCCACACTCACACTGGCCACATATACTACACTATTGGACAGTACAGATATAAAATATCTTCATTGTCACAAAGAATTCACATTGCAGTGCTGGTTTAAGGCAGGATTTCTCAAGCTTGGCACTACTGACATATTGGAACAAATAATTCTTTATAGTGGTGGGTTGTCCTGTGCATTGTAGAAGGTTGGAGCAGCATCCCTGTCCCCTACCCAATTGATGATAGTAGTACCTCCACCACCGATGTGACAATCAAAAATGTCTTGAGACATTGTTAAATGTTCTCTGTGGATTAAATCGCCCCATATTGAGGACTACTGACTTAGAAAACTACTCCCTGAACTAGAGTCCTAGAAATCCTTAGGTTGTCATGACTCATTCCAAGTGATTGCCGAAAACTGTTTCCTTTTAAAAGAGATTCCACATATAACTTAAATGTGTCATATCATTGCATAAGGTAATGTTGTTTAATAAAATAAAAATTTATTAGTGTAGAGCTATGCCACAGTCATGAAAAGCAACCCTTCCCCATTTATCTTACCCAATACACCTTGAACCCATCAAATTAAAATTCTTGCCTATGAGGCCACCATTGTAGGATTTCTTTCTTAGACCTGGGTCTTGAAAACAAAACAGCCTCACCACTTCAGTGCACACTGGCCTGGCTTTCAACTGTGAAGATTAACATTCTTTTTCTCTAATAGCTTCAGATATACTCTAGACACAAAAGTATTTTTCTTTCCACGGTGGTATGCCAGAAATGCTAGGGAAATGATTTCCCCTTGGAAGTAGTCCTTAGTCAGTGAGTAGCAGAATTTGGTGTATAAATACCCCAGCTACCCCACCCCTTTGTAAGGATGACTTGTGAACATGTATTTTCATGACACTCAGAATTTCCCTAGTGGGATTAAATTCCACTTATGGATATTTTATTCCCTTCCCAGGTGAATCTTTGTCTTGGAGTCTGCTTTGACTCAGAGTTTGCATTAAATTCTTGACTTGGGTCTGTTTCTGAGTGAAGTATTTATTAATGAATTCAACAACTATTTATTCAGAATTATTGAGTCCTTACTGCATGCTAGGTTAGGTGGCAAAGTTATTGCCCTGTAATTAGAACACGTAAATATGCTAAACCTAGGACAAGTATCATTTTATTTATTTGTTTTTTAACATTTTCCCAATTGTTTTTTACTGAGGTAAAATTTACATGACATACAGTTAATCATCTTAAAGTGAACAATTCAGTGACATTTAGTACATTCACAATGTTGTATAACCACCTCTATCTAGTTTCAAAACATTTCTATCACTCCAAAATAGAACTGTGTAGCCATTAAGCAGTTATTTTCCATTTCAACCTCACCCTGCCCCGGGAAAATACCACTGTGCATTCTGTTTCTATGGATTTCTCTATTCTGGATATTTCATAAAAATGGAACGTGTATCCTTTTGTGTCTTTCTTCTTTCAGTTAGAATAACGTTTTTAAGGTTTATTCACATTGTAGTATACATCAGTACGTCATTCTTTTTATGGCTGAATGATATTCCACTGTATGTATATACTACAATTTGTTTATCCATTTATCTGTTGATGAACATTTGGGTTGTTTCTACTTTTTGGTTATTACAAATAGTGCTTCTATGAACATTCATGTACAAAGATTTGTTTGAGTACCTGTTTTCTTTCAATTCTTTTGGGTATACACCTAAGAGTGGAATTTCTGGGTCTTACGTTAAGTCTCTATTTAATGTTTTGTGGTTCTGCCAAAATGTTTTCCACAGTAGCTGACCCATTTTATACGCCTAGCAGCCATGTACAAGGGCTCCAATTTCCCCACATACTCACCAACACTTGCTATTTTACATTTTAAAAAAAATTAAAGCCATATTCACAAGTGTGAATTAGTATCTCACTGTGCTTTTGATTTTCATTTCCCTAATGATGAATAATGCTGAGCATCTTTTAATGCTCTTGTTGGCCATTGATATATCTTCTTTAGAGAAATACCTGTTTAAGTCCTTTGCCTATTTTAATTGAGTTGTTTTTATATTGTCATTGATTTGTAAGAGTCTGTATTTATTCTAAGTTTTAGATATTTATCAGGTGTACAGCTTGCAAATATTTTCATCCATTCTGTAGGTTAAGAGAAGAGTTTATTTATATGAACCAAGGAATATGTAGAACAGGTAATCATCTAATACTACTTAAAATAGCCATCTCATGCCTCACTCACTTTACCAAAGATGTCTAAATTAGAACAACATTCCCACCTGCTGAAGACTAATTGTTAAGCCATTTGAAAATTACCCATGTGCCTCTGGTCCTTATAGAGGAAGGTATAAAAAGGAGTGGAGAGCAATCTGGAGTGGGGAACTTACAACTCCCCTGGACATTCCACTGATGGCTAGTGATCCAAGGAGCAAGTGCAAAGGGCAGTGATGACTTTTGTGCCTGCCATTGTGAAATGCCATGGAGCTGCAACAAACATTAGCAGCCAAAGCCTAAGAGGTCATAGAATATGGGTGTTGCTCATTAAACCTCTATCTTTATCTGAGAACACTCTATGTCTTTCTCAGTCTTAAATTATTTATCTTGCTATCTCATACTCTCTTTCTCTCTGTATTTTGCTGTGATTCTTTGCTACCCTTTCTTTCTCTGTGTAGATGGATGTGTGGTCTTTTTTCCTACTTTACATGGATATGTCCTTCTGAATATATGTGGATATTTGTGAATTGCCTCTCTTTCTTCTTTAATGTTTTCCCACCTTTGTTTTTCTTAATATTTCTTTTTATGCACCATGATTTCTGTGTGTATGATTGTGTCTCCATCCTCGTTTTTTTCTTTTTTCTCCTATTTATCTCCTGTACTTTTTTGTAATATAGAAAATAGTAAATTTATTATTGTTTCATTTAAAGAAATTAAGCATGTCATTTTATATTATTCAATGATAAAAATTAAACTGATTCGGTTTCTACTTACATAGCTTTCCCTTGGCATGTTTATCTGTGCATTTGAGTATACATTAAAATCAGTGACTACTAATAAAACAGAAATCCCCACCTTTCTTGACAAAACAAGAAACATAGATATTTTCCATTCGCTCTCTTTTAAAAAATGTTCTATAGGACCCATGAGACACAAATGGACTTAATATCTGTAATTATTTTCAATTAAAGATAAGAAGTTTCTTCTGAAGATTTCGTAATGAAGTAAAAATCATGTCTACAATGGGCCAAAGCAAAATGATTCATATATATGCAGCGTGGTGACATGAGAAATGAATTCACTACCTGTCCTTTATGCAGTTCTCCCTAAATACTATATATTCAACCTCAGCTTTAGAAAGGAATACTCGGTAGACAATATAAAATTGTAGAGCATTTTCTATGGACTACAGTTAGTCTGTTTGTTGAAAAAGAGAAGCTCCAAATATTTTGACAAGACACAATAAGGCTAAAAATTCCTTTTGTTAAAAATAAAAAGGGGTAAATCTTCATGACCTTGGATTTGCAATGGATTCTTAGATATGACATCAAAAGGATGAGTAACAAGAGAAAAAACAGAATTTGATTTCATCAAAATTTAAAGCTTTTGTATATCATTTAAAAAGTCAAGAAAGTGAACAACCTACTGAATGGATGAAAATATTTGCAAGCTGTATATCTGATAAATATCTTGTACCCATAATATATAAATAACTCTTACAACTCAATAACAACAACAGAAAACAGACAACTCAATTAAAAAAATCACTCATGCATTGCTGGCAAAATGTAAAATGTAATATGATACAGCCACCTGGAAAATAATTTGATGGTTTTTAAAAAACTAAACATACATTTACCATATGGCCCAGTAATTTTACTTCTGGGCACTTATCCCAGAGAAATGAAAATTTACATCCACGCAAAAACTTGTACACGTTGTTCATTACAGCATAATTTGTAATAGTCAAAACCAGGAAACAACCGTAATGTCCCTCAATAGGTGAATGGTTAAACAGAATGTGGTAATCTGAATCGTGGAATACTACCACTCAGCAATAAGAAGGAAAAATATTAATACTCACAACAACCTGGATTCTCAAGGGCATTATGCTTAGTGAAAAAAGTAATTCCAAAAGGACATATACTGCATGATTTAAATCTATTTAGATAATATTCACAAAATTATAAAATTATAGAAATGAAAAACAGATTAGTGATTGCCAGGTAGATGGTAGGGTTGGTCATGGGAGCAAAGGGGATGGATAGCCTGGGGGAGATCTTTGTAAATATGAAATAGTTCTGTATCTTGATTGTGGTGGTGGTTATACAAATTTGACATGTGATAAAATGGCATAAAACCACAAACACACACATACACACACACACACACACACACACACACACACACACTACTAATGTCAATTTCCTGGTATTGATGTTAAATTATAAGTTATTTGAAATCTAACCATTGGGGGAACTGGGTGAAGGGTACAAGAGATCTCTCTATGCTATCCTTGCTTCCTGTGAATCTCTACTTCAAAACAAAGAAATTTTAAGAAATCAATTTTTCGGGCTTATTGTGACTAATATTGTTCACTGCTGAGTCAAATATTTTATACAATAATTATACTTCCTTTTTTGTGTAACTTTTTTTTCTTCCTGGAATAACTCTTACTTTTTGTTTGCTTATTTTAAAATGACTATATCTTATATCTTCCCAATCACTTTTACATAATTTTAAAGCCACTCTAATGGTGGTTTTCTATGTGCTAACACAGCAATTATTCTATTTGTTCTTTTCTCCCCTCCAACTTCCTAATATCCGTCAAAAATACTTTTGGGAGCCTTCTACCCTTATGCTCTAATTTTGACTACTTGCTTTCTAAAAATGGCTTTACTGCATCCCAGTTACTAAATAATAATTCAGTAGGGTATAATATTCTATATAGAAGCCTGAGTCTATGTTCTTTTGACTTCCTTTGCTGCTATTGAGAAATCTGTTATCATTCCTTTGTAGGTAATCTCTTTTTTTTTCCCCTGGATGTTTTTGGTATCTTCTCTTTGTCTTTAAAATTTGGCAGTTTCATTGCAATCTATGTGTCTAAGTGGAATTTTCTTTCCATTTATTCTAATTAAGAGTTCTTGGTTTTCAAAACCCGAGGATTCATGTCTTTTAGTATTTCTGGAAAATCATTACCCTTATCTATTTGTCTGATGATCCTGTTTCCTATTTATATGTAGGAATTTTTAGACACTAAAAAAGTAACAATAAGCTTTTTTTGTAGGGTTTCTCAGTGGTTGACTTTCATTCTGGTTGCATAAGTGAAGACTCCCAAATAAGAATATTAATAGGTCTTTTCTGTAAGGCCACTCTGTTTCTCTGGAGAGAAACATCTAATCTCCTGTTTGGGAGTACATATTTACTGTCAGTTTTTCTGGAGCCAAGCAGGATTTGAGCCTGGGGGATAATGGGTGATCTTGTTCAGTACGTGTACTTGCACTTAATTCTCATTTTTAAGGTGGAAACTCTCCCCCGTCTTCTTCTGTACCTGATGTTCCCAGGTCTTGAGCTTTTCTAGTACAATTTCTCTGTAGAATAAACCTCTAGTCTCCTGGTTGGGTAGCGAAGAGGCAGTGACTTTGATTCCAAGGAAAGGGCTGAGGGGTCTGGGGATCTATTGCTTCTAAGACACACTTTTGATATATCCCCCTAATTTTAACCCCACATTCATCTCTGCCTTCTGTAGTAGCTGGTACCTCAAATTCCTAAGACTTCCCAGATTCTAGGTAATTGGAGTCAGTTTACTCAGATATGCTAATTTCTCCATTTTCTTTGCATAGAGACCACATAATCCTCTCGATAGACGCAGAAAAAGCATTTGACAAAATTCAACACCCTTTTATGATAAGAACGTTTAACAAAATAGGCATAGATGGGACTTACCTAAAAATGATACAAGCCATATATAACAAAATCACAGCCAACATCATATTGAATGGGGAAAAATTGAAAGCATTCTCACTTAGAACTGGAACCAGACAAGGGTGCCCTCTATCACTGCTTCTATTCAACGTAGTGCTGGAAGTCCTAGCCAGAGCAATCAGACAAGACAAGGAAATCAAGGGCATCCAAATGGGGGCAGAAGAGGTCAAACAATCGCTCTTTGCTGATGATATGATCTTATATCTAGAAAACACCAAAGATTCCGCCATGACACTATTGGAATTGATA
>NW_012137414.1:2392078-2396612 GCF_000956105.1 Propithecus coquereli
AATAAATGGGACCTGGTCAAATTAAAAAGCTTCTGCACAGCCAAGGAAACTATCACAAGAGCAAACAGACAACCTACAGAATGGGAGAAAATATTTCTATGTTACATATCCGAAAAAGGGCTGATAACTAGAATCTATATAGAACTCAGGAAAATCAGCAAGAAAAAAATCAAACAACACTATCAAAAAGTGGGCAAATGACATGAACAGAAACTTTTCAAAAGAAGACAGACTAATGGCCAACAGACATGAAAAAAGGCTCAACAGCTCCAATCATCAGGGAAATGCAAATCAAAACCACAATGAGATATCACTTAACTCCAGTGAGAATGGCTTTTATCAAAAAGTCCCAAAACAGTAAATGTTGGTGTGGATGTGGAGAGATGGGAACACTTATACACTCCTGGTGGGACTGCAAACTAGTACAACCTCTGTGGAAAGTAAAATGGAGATACCTCAAAGAACTACAAGTAGAACTACCATTTGATCCAGGAGTCCCATTACTGGGCATCTAACTGAAGGAAAAAAAGACATTCTATAAAATAGACATCTGTACTAGAACGTTTATAGCAGCACAATTCAGAATTGCAAAGATGTGGAAACAACTGAAGTGCCCATCAATACATGAGTGGATTAATAAAATATGGTATATGTATACTGTGGAGTTCTACTCAGCCACCAAAACAGTGGTGATATAGCACCTCTTGTATTATCCTGGATAGAGCTAGAACTCATTCTACTAAGTGAAGTATCCCAAGAATTGAAAAACAAGTACCACATGTAGTCACCATCAAATTGGTTTAACTGACCAACACTTAAGTGTATGTATGGTAATAACATTCGTCCAGTGTTGGACAGATGGGAGGGGGAGGAGGGAATGGGTTTATACACATGTAGTGGGTGTGGTGCCCACCGTCTGGGGGATGGACATGCTTGAAGCTTTGACTCGGGTTGGGCAAAGGCAATATACATAACATTTGTACCCCCGTGATATGCTGAAATAAAAAAAATTATCATCTTTTATATTTTATTGTTTCTTCTCTCCTATGCTTTCTTCTTGTAGGTAAATATCATTTTAATTCCCCTACTCTCATTTTAGGGAAGTTTCAAGATCCATCATTTTTAACCAGAAATTTCTATAAATAATCTATGGAATGAAAAATTTACAATAGACATTTGGCTAGCAGGATCAGTCAGGGATGAAATAAAGGAGAGCATGGGATTTGTGATAATTTCAATTTGGCCAGTGGAAGTGGCAAATAAGGACTCCTCTTTATATAAATCAGAAATGCTTTATGCACTTGAATTTTCCAGGTATAATTTTCTAACCATATTTATATTTCTTACTGTTTTTTAGTGCAAAGTATTTGGGAACCATTTGTAAGTTCAAGTTACATGATTCACGTTTAACCATTAGATTAAAACATAAGAACATCTTACTAATTATGTAGCTCTAAAACATTTAAATATTGGCAATACTATGTGGTTCAAGCTAATATTTTAACATACTGTTTATGGACATTCTGACAACTGTACTGTGTATGCTAACTTCTACAGTGGGATCTGTATTATCCCGACTTTTGTACCTCTGGATCTTTCTCAAGCCGAATGAATATGTACATACAAGGTTGTACTCTGGTTAGCATTCTGTTTATCAAAAGATATGATATCATATGAGACATGAGAAGATTTTAAGCAGTTAAGCTGAAGGACTTGCTAAGCAAAATATTTACTTTTTCTCTAGGTTACACTCTTGTGAATTCTGGCTTTTTCAAAAAACAACTAATTTTGAAATTTTCATAAGATAAGATAAAAAAAGCACTTTATAAACTATAAATGGCCATATATAAATAAAGCACATTACTATTAGTAATTATAATGCACCACCAAAAATAAGAGCTAAAAGGCCTTTTAACCTATTTTATTATTATTAATAACAATAATGGTAATAATAATGAAATGAGGCCGCAAACAATATACCAAGCCTTCACAATATGCAGGGCACTGTGCCAAGTGCTTTTTTTATTAGTTTTTTCATTTAATCTTCACAATATTAACCTCTACTCCTATCCTCATTTTAGAAACAAGGCCTGGAGAGATTGAGAGGCTTGAAGGAAGATCACACAGCTTGACAGTGGCATAGCTAGTGTTCAGAAACAGAGTCTACACTTTTATTACTATACTCCACTGCAGGATAATTCCAGTGCAAAGGATTGTCTTTGAGTAAAACATAGAAACATGGATCTAAAACAGAATTTATTAATAGAAATCCTCATATGTGAACAAAGAATCTTATGTTCTGCAAAGTTAGTGTATTTGTCTATGAATATCCAGCTACCTGGGGACAGAGCTACAAAGGTGACCAGATGGCCAGTAGTTTATTTAACCACTAAAGTGAGATGCACCAAATCAAAGGGGAATGACTTTTCTGGGAACTTAGCAACTCTACTTTTTTTTCTTCTTTTAATTATAAAGTAGTCTGTTGACTCGCAAATCTATATTTAATTTCCCCCCTCTTTTCAGTCTTCAGCAAATTCCACATCATATTTGGCCATATCAAACATAAACTAACTTACTTATTTCCAGGAGAGAAAAGAAAAGTACGATTTTATTACCAAAGGTGCATTTCTCTTAATCTTTTGCAAATGTCACTTCCTTTATGAAAATGCCCTGTTTGAATGAGGTGTGGGATATTTCATGGCTTTAATACAATCACAAAGTATTTATACTCAGAATCAAGATAAACAAGATATATGTTAATAAGTTCCTTTACAGTTGCAAAATTTACACTATTAGGATGAAAGATTCCTGAGGGCTAAAGAAACTTTCTCTCTACTTTCCCCCCTCTTTTTAAAGGCCTGGTTTTGTACATACATGGTGCTTCAGTTCTTTTCTTTTTTTTTTTTTTCTATTTTGCAGCAATTGTAGCCTGACAACAATTATCTTCTTGATGATAATGAGGTGGATTTGGCCCATGATGTAACTATTTTAAAAATCTACTATTCTCTTTTAACCTATTTTATTTTTTAGATGTATAATGAAATTAGTTATAGAAATTCTCTGACATTTAGATAAATCTCTTTTTCACATAAAATTGGTGCTACAGAAGTAATATGTGGACTGTATGCTTTTATTGTTATTGAACATATGAAGTTATCTATGAACTATTGAGATAGTTGAAAAAGCCACAGCTGGAAATATATAGAGCTTAACTCTGCAATTTAATCGCAAAATTAATAAAATAAAAATAATAACCGTCATAGCAGGAGCTAAAGCATGCTGGTACAACTGCTGGGTTCGTTCTTAGATGTTAACTGTGAAGGCTGTATTCATTGTGGTGCTATCTTTTTGGAAGGAAGGGCACATCAGGATTTTGAGTGTATATTTTAGAGTTTTCCTTTGATACTTTATTATAAAATGTGGACCACTAAAATCAAAATAAAATGTGTCTGCCTTGTGTAAAAATAAATGCAAAGTTCATTGTAAGGCATTTCAAATCATAAGCACAACACCTTTATGTTTCAGTTAATTTAGTTGGCTGTTTGGCTGTATTCATTTTTATAATTACCATAATTTCCTACATAAACAGTGTTAAATTAACCCATTGCAATATACCAAGAAATAATTAGCTCTTATCATTTAATCTTATATATTTTTATATGCCATAGCATATATTGACACACATACTCACTTACTAATTCAAGAATCATCAATTCAGTCTAGGTCAGAAATATAATTTATTTAACAGTTCCTAACCACCTCTACATATTAGTTCAAACTGAGCTGACTAGCCACTAATTATAGAGAAAAAAATAGCACTTTCTTAAAATACATATTTAGATTTTTTTCTGAAATAACTTTTTACTTTGGAATGGCTTACAACACAAAAAATTACAAATCTAGTACAGAGTTCTCATGTGCCTTTCATTCAGCTTCTCCCAATGGTAACAACTTAAATAATGACCATAGTATATTACTAAAGCTAGGAAATTGACATTGGTATAATATTATTAACTCAAATACAGACGCCATTTATATTTTATCAGTTTTCACATGCACTCTTTTAAATGTATACTTATTTTAACCTAGTTTAAATGCTCTCTTATGTTAGACAAATGTGCTTTATAGGTATTTTGATATTATTCCAAATTTGCCTAAACAATGTTCAATGTAGCAAAATTATAAGAATGATATTCTGATCACTTAAATAATGCAACACTCTTGCTTTCTGCTATAGAATTGTTGCCACAGAAAATTTCAAAAATGCCATTTTTTTAAAAGACAGAAAGCATCTTGAGTGAGAGAACCCGATTTTTATCCCCCTTGATACCTGTATGCTCAATTACTCCTTAGGAATTGTATATGAAAAGTTTAGCTCTGCTGCTCTGCTCCCAAGTCTCATTTCAGACTAGCACTTTCCTCAACATCTGGTTCAATATTCATGGCAGATCAGCTTTCGAATACTTTTGTTTTTAAAAAAACTGGAAATTAGTCAATGTTACATTTACAATTTAGAGGCCTTTTAGAATATTCT
>NW_012137414.1:2396907-2400145 GCF_000956105.1 Propithecus coquereli
AATATTCATTTTTTAAATAGTATTACTCATTTCTTGATGGCATGCCCTTAATGACTACACCTCTTTCAGTGAGTGATAGATCATTATTAATTCCTTTTGTATTCATTATAACAACATCAATCAGGGAAAGCTCATTTGCTATTAATGTGACTATAACAGGTAATTCCATTCTAATCTAGTAGTGATTAATATTCACTTGGTAAGTAATTACAATATCACACTTCAAAGTGTTAGCATTGGACAATACTTATTTTGTGTGTCCTCTTAAAGAACCACAGCTGTTTGTCTGGGATTAGAATTGAAATGGTTAAAGAAAGGAAATCAACCTAGAAACAAAGAGAAAGGGGTACTATGTGACTGGCAAAGGTGCATAATGGTTAAGTGAGGAGTTTACCAAATTCGTTTCTTTTTCTTTTTGGTCAATCAGTATGCTTCATATACACTCAGAAATATCACCACTTCATTTGTTAAACAAAGAAAAATGAAATTGATAGCTTTAAAAACCACTCTTCTGGTTCCATGATGCCAATGAATTTTCAAACTATATGGTTTCCCTGTCATAAATGAAAGATTAGTTTCAATATGAGGATTACAGCTTATATTTAAAAGAAGGGGCCCTTTTAATGTCATCATTTTATTTGTAAATTAATAAAAATTAAAATTGCCTACCAAATTTTAAAGCAAAATTTTGTTTATATTGGAAAATAAATCTTATAAAAACACATATTGATGATATATATTAATATTACAGCTTTGTCCTATTTTAGGTAAACTATATAAACTTCCATAAATATCAATACCAGAGAGACTGCTATACATATTGACACATACATTATGATGTTAGATCCTATCAATGCCGGTCATTGAGTTTTTAAATCCTAGAAATATTAAACTTACTGTGGAACACTGTAGGTTATCTGTAGGCATTGGAGATTTATAGGCTATATGGGGTGGAAAACGCATGTGAACCTCAAAACAACCTTGAAGTATAGGCAAGACAGGTATCATCAATCTTATTTCACAGATGAGGAGATTGATGTTGAGAGAAGTTAAGAGACTTGCCCTAAATCCCACTACAGAGCATTTACTGGAACCCAGGGCCTCTAACTCTTAGTTTTATGTTCTTTCCACTTCAACCGAGCACCAACCTGGCTCCACTCACTTGTGACAGCTTCTAGAGGACAGATGTAAGAAAAATTGCCAAGAGTTTAAGAGTATCCAAAATAACGAAAACAACCAGACCATTAGGGAGGATAGGAGAGAAAGGGAAGAAAGGAATTCAGGAAGGCTTGATTTGCAAATCACTCGGCCACCTCAGGTTTATTCCAAACATATTGGATACCAAGTCTGTAAGCCACGGAATTTGAATTACAAACCCCGCCAGATAGCAAGGTTAGATTTCTGATGTGCTATCAGAGCCACATAGACTAATTCAGAAAGTAAGATGAGGCTGGCCTATAAATGAGGCCTATCAGTAGATATAACTGGCACTGGAGAGTAGCAAAGGGAAAGGAAGTAAAGCTGTGTAATGTGTTACCTTGGACAAGCCGTTTGCTATGTATTTAACTTCATTTCAGCCAACAATTACTAATACCTACCATGGATCATGTTATAGATTATGGATAGAATGATGAACAGAACAAAATCATTGCCTTCAAGAAGTTCATGGTTGGGAAGTGCTGTAAAGCAGGGATTTCCAATGGGTATGCCAAGACACAAGCTCTGATTGAGTTATAAGTATCTCAGATATTGATCCCTGGGGATCAGAAGATGTTTCCAAGAAGAAATGTGATACATCTGAGCTTAAGCCTGAAGACAGGTGAGAGTCCTGGTGAACATTTCAGCCAGTTGAAATAATAATCCAATAGCATTAAGACATGCCAAGATTAGTAAGCTTCAAATTACTTGATATAAATGCAAAGTGCACACTAGAGCAACATTCAATCATAATCATTTATTTGTCTTTCCCTTCTCTCTGTCTGCCAACAATTCTATCCATTGGCAAAATGCCTACTTCTCTAAGAAATTGTCATTTTTGCCCAATCTCCTGCTCCTTTGAATCACCTAGATCCATGTTTCCCAAAATAGTTTCCTTAATAGTAAGTGGTAGGGAGCCAATTTATGGCGTTATACAGATGAATGGCTTAAATTTTAAATTTTAATATTAATTTATTTTCATGTGTATTAAGAAAAACACACTAGCACATCAAGCTACAATTTTACAGGTATAATTACTTAAAGCAAGACTAATTGAAAAACAAAGATAAGTTGATTTTAAGAAAAACATTAGTGTAGTTGTTACTTAAAAGATTGAACAATGGAGGGCATATTGGTTTCCTATTGCTTCTGTAACAAATTTCCATAAACTTAGTGACTTAAAATAACACAAATTGATTTATCTTACAGTTCTGGAAGTCAAAAGTCCAAAATGGGTTTCATAAACTAAAATCAAAGTGTTGGCAGGGCTGGATTCCTTCTGGAGAAGCTAGAGGAGAATCCATTTCCTTGCTTTTTCCAGCACTAGAGGCCACCCACATTGTTTGGATAACAGCCCCTTTTTCCATGTTCAAAGCCAGCAGTGCAGCATCTTCATCTCTCTGTCAGTCTCTGACTCCCACTCTCCTGCTTTTATCTTTCACTTGCGTGTCAGGTACCCTGTGATTATAATGGGCTCACCTGGATAATCCAGAATAATCTCCCCATCTCTAGGTCACCTGATTAGAAACCTTAATTCCATCTGCAATCTTAATTTCCCAATGCTATGGAGCATAACATATTCATAGGTTCTGGAGATTAACATCTTCAAGGGGTTTAATATTCTTCCTACAACCAGGGAAAATAAAACCTGTTTAACCAATGGGATATTAGCAGACTCGGTGGAAGCAGGGGCTTAACAAATTGTTTACATGCTTCCACTTCTATTCTTCTACCTCTGCCTTTACCAAGAGGACACGCCTGGGCCTGGTGGAAGAATGTGCAAAATATGAGCAGCTGAGCCATATTGACCCAGCCATCTCCAGACACATGATCTCTCAGCCACTCTCCAGACTTGCAAGCAAAACCGGCCAGAACGGATGAACTACCTACCCAACATAAACCACCAACCCACAAACTAGCAAACTAAAGAAGTACTTATTGTTTTAAGCTATGGAGTTTGGAATGGTCTAGCTAGTGAGTTTTGGATTGATTTGGCAATACATATACCATTATATGTGTGTGTGTGTGTGTGTGTGTGTGT
>NW_012137414.1:2400505-2401197 GCF_000956105.1 Propithecus coquereli
TCTCTCTCTCTCTCTCTCTCTCTCTCTCTCTCCCTTCCCTGTCCTTATATTTCTCATTTCTCTACTGATTGGGGAAATCTTCTTCACAGATCATCTGCATTTGAGAACCTCTGCCATACACTACTTAATGTAATACTTTGCACATCCTTAGTAAACCCTCCAGAATGTAGTTGAATGAGTAATCACAATACAAATTGAGGCATTCACAATGGTGTGCTACTAATTCTGGAACTGAATAATGTGGTCATTGCAGTATACTAAGCTGCATGAAAACTTCTAGAAAAGAAAAATTTTATATAGAAAATGTTGCCTTCTGCATTATTTTAGCAATACTATTAGAGCATGTAAAATCATGCTGTGACTTTCTGGAAAGCTGTGCGTTGCTAATTTAAAAGGATGCGTCGACTACATGTTGATTGGCTTGGGGGCTGTTGCTTACCATGTTGATTTGTTTTTATTTTAATTCTCACCTGCCAGTCTGAGAATTTCCCTTAAAATGGTAATGTATGCCAATTAATCAATAAGATGCTATGAGGATTTAATTTAAAAGAAACTAACCAACCCAATTTTACAACTGCCAGATCTATTTAGCACATGCCATAGTGTATGCAGCTTAACCCATGGTGCATTAACAAAATACAGGTCAAAGTTAAATTTTATAAAAAGGTGGACAATATTCCTCACAAAACATT
>NW_012137414.1:2404822-2406350 GCF_000956105.1 Propithecus coquereli
TTCCTGTCTATATTCTTGATAGTATAATAGTTTTGGGGAATCTTCTGAATAGGATCCAGAGCTTCTCCAAAGACAGGCTGACAAGGTTGTCACCATATAGTACTCAGGTGTCATAAATCTTAGAAATAAGAACATTTGAATCAAGACATTTCTCAGAGCCATTCTGAGATATGTATGTATTTATATGTATCTATATGAGATGGCTATCAGGGAAGAAGACATTGAAAACAAATAGACCAAGAGCATTATACACACAAGTGCATGCTGTCCTTTAATGTAATGAACGATGTTACAATTTAGAAACTAAACATTTTTTTTAACTACTTTCAAAGACAATTTGCAATTACAAGAGAAGTTTTAGTAGGGATCTACTTTTTTGATTTAAAAATCGATTGCATCTAGGCTTACCATCCACTTATTTTATTCAACATAAAAAGCTTTCAATGGCTGACAAAAAATCAAATCAACTTTCAAAATATAAAAATTTGATACCTCTAAGGATATGGAAAAGAAGAAATCATGGCTCTGAAAATGAGCCCCCCCCAAAATAGTATAAATGGTAAAAACATCCTAGGAATAATTGTACAGGCTCCTAAAGTGACTATTTAGAATCCTAACTTACACATATAAGGTTTTTATTTTAAAAAATCAATTGTCCAAAGGAAACAAAATTTCAATTAGATAGGAAGAATAAGTTCTAGAGACATATTTTACAACAAGAGGTTACAGTTAACCACGATGTATTATATTAGAGCTGTCTGGAAAGCATCCAGCCATTGCTAATATGTAATTTTCATATTATATGGCTTGATGCTTTCCGGACAGCCCTCTCATATACTTGAACATGGATAAGAGAGTAGATTTTAAGTATTCTCACCACAAATAAACGGTAAGTACGTAAGGTAATACATATGTTAATTAGCTTGATATAGCCATTCCACAATGTATACACATTTCAAAACATCATATTGTGCACCATGAATATATACAATTTTATTTGTAATTTAACAAATAATAATGAAAAAATCAGTTGTATTGCTTAAGTTGTTTAGTAATCATGTATAACTATAATAAATACAAGTAATTATGAAGTAATTAATGCACGCTGGCAAAGCCAGTCAAGCCATTCATAAGTGCCTCTCATTTTGGCAGTGAATGCCTTCTTTCTTTGGCTTCCTAATGTCCTTGTGACTTTTTCTGGGTCAGCTTTGTAGGCTCCTTTTGCTTAACTCCACTTTCAATGGTCAGTGAGGCTTGGGATTCAGTCATTTTAACTTTTCTTTGTACATGGACCCCTCCCACCATGTACTCTCAAAATTTCAATTATCATTTGGGTGAGCCCCCAAATCTTTTATTCCCAGTTTAATAATCTATCCTGAATTTCAGACTCACATAGGCAACTGCCCGAGAATATTCCCTGAATTTATGATCCTTTTGGATACTCCCCAGATTGCACATATCCTAAATCAGTGTTCTCAAAGCCTGGTCCCTCACCAGCAGCAGCATCATTGAAGAACTTTTTTTTTTT
>NW_012137414.1:2406400-2409074 GCF_000956105.1 Propithecus coquereli
TATTTATACCAGCATCACCATTTTGTAGCTAATTCCTTTTCTGCAAATGTGATTATTCTACTTTTATCTTTGAAATAGCTGAAAAACTCTTTTAAGGGGCATGCTCATCCTGTACAACTTACTAACTTGAGAGATTTGTGATCCCCTGTGGACCAGAGGTCTGTTCTGGAGTTTCAGCTTGTTTGGAAGAATGAGTAAGAATTAGGTTGAGGAGGGGAAGTGAGGTGGAAGGTCTTCCCAGCACGTGAAAGTATTGGGACATAATGTAGGTAGTAGCCAGATGGCCTTGAATTTTCTGCGACATATCTCCCTCAGGGAGAATGGAAAAAATGGGGCTATGGAGAGACTACATCATGCATGACCTTACATGCTACTCCAAGGAGGTGGGGGTTTATCTTAAAGGTACTAAAGAATTTCAACCATGGGTGTGAAGATGACAGGGTCAGCCTTCATGTTTGAAGATTACTCTGGCTGAGGAACTAAGAGTAGATGCAGGAAGACCAGTAAAGAACTTACTGTGGTTTTCTAGGTGATACTAATAGTAACAGCATCATCATCAGCAATCATAGTTAACTACTCTTTATTAATTGCATTTTGTGTACTTGACTCTCTGTATGATAATCTCATTTAAGTCTTTTAGTCACCCTGAAAAGTAGAAAAATTTATGAGGAAACTGAGGCTGGAAGAGATTAAGAAATTTGTCAAAGGCTACAAGATTTGAATCAGATGTGTTTAACTCCACAGTGATAAGGGCCTGAAATCACAGAGTCAGAGAAAAGTTGGTTTTAAGAGAGACTTAGGGGGTAGAATTTGGAATATTTTGTGTTACTGTAGACGTGCACATAAAAGAGAGAAGTCTCACCAGGATCTGAGGTTTCTGGTTTAAATAATTGGGTAAGGTAGTGCCATCTTCTGAAATAGGGACTAGGGGCAGATGTCCAAATTTACTGGGGATTTCAGTTTGGGACATGCTAATTTTGAAATGTCTACAGCCAGAGGTGAGACTCTAAGTATTTAACAAGTGCTATAGCAAAAGCCCAATCAATCAGAGAAGACACTATTCAGTACACCCCACCTGTGCTTATTAGTCAGCACCAGTCCTGTGGCCTATATATAGAAGTTCACCAGGGAGTTGCAGATATAAATATGGAATCGCCAAGGGAGGGACATAAGCAACAGATAATGACTTGAGAGTCATGTGCTTGTAGGTACTAATTGGCCTTGTGGATGAAAATGAGATCACAAAAGAGATGCGAGATGGAAAGTGATGAAGGGCTGGGGATGGGATCAGGAAAAGAGCTGTACTTATTATGGAAGAGGCTGAGGATGAATCATCTGGGAAAATGACTCAAACGTAGTATGAGATAGGTCAGGTGAAAATTTGCGTAAGAAGGTGTCAGGGAAATAAAGGAGAAAATTACACAGAGAAGCTAAATCAGGCAGTTTGGCAGGAGGTAGGGTATTGGTTTTCTTAGCGAGAGCAGTTTGCCTGTCATGGAGGAGTAATAGCCAGATAAATGGGCTGAAAAGTGAGTTGTGGTTAAAGAAGGGGAGCCAGCCAGCTGTGCTCCTCTTTCACCAAGATTGACCATGGAAGGAGGGAGAGAGCAGACACTGGAGCTGCTGGAGAGCAGCAGCATTGAGGTTGAGGTTCAGGTTGAATAATGTGTGTGTTTGTTAAAATGAAGGGTAGCCGAGTGGTGAGCTGACAGCAAAGGATCAGTGGGAAGGTGACTTAAGAATTATGGCAGAAGGAGATTTCTGACAGGACAAAGCTTGGAGGGGATGGAATTCAGAACAGGGCAACAGTCTTATACTTGTGCACCTTTCACATCCTATATTCACACAGCAGCCAGAAGAATTTTATCACAAATGTATTGGCTGTTTTCTCCATTAGAATGTAAACTCCAGAGGGTGGGACCCTTGCCAGCCAAGCACAGGGCTAGGAGAGTGTAGTTACTCAACTAGGAATGGCATAAATCTTATCTGATGAAGAACCCAGGAATCCTTAAAGTTTCTTGTGTGCCTTTTGAAGAAATGGCCTCCTTGTAAGGCATCTGTATGTCTCCCCTTTGTGACTGTGAGGGACCTGACTTGCTGAACCAGTCTAAGATATTTCTAGGTACTATCCCCTTTCTCTTTCTTCACCCAATTAATGTTTGGCTTTTTTCTTTTTTAAAGTTCTTCCTCCCTACTCATCCCTACCCCTAAAGCCAATCTCAACTTTTTGTGAAGTATACCTTATGCCTGCTATGAACACAAGCTGAACCTCAGGTCTGCTAGTGATAATTTTGCCCACAAAAAGCTTCTGACCAAATTAAACCAAAATAACTCTTTAGACCTCATTATATAGGTATAGCAGACTTTGCTGGCTTAAATTGTTTTTTGCTTTTATTTTATTTTGCTTTTTAATGATATTTTAATTAGTGGTCCACTAAGTGTGGTCCTTAACGGGCAAAAATAGCATCCCCTGGGAATCTGATAGAAATGCAAATTATCAGGCCCCGCCTATATCTAAGTGATTATACCTTGGGATGTCTCTCCGTCTAAATGTCTTCAGTGGCAAAGGTCAAATGAAGAAAATCTCTGTACCTAGTTTTATTTTTATTCAATGGTTTCCAGAGTTTGGTCCTAGACCAATAGCATCCCCTGGGAATCTGATAGAAATGCAAAT
>NW_012137414.1:2418608-2420970 GCF_000956105.1 Propithecus coquereli
TAGGGGACAAAATTATTATAGAAGAAAACAGTTGGGTAATGTATATGGGTATATTATAAATTAAATTAGCCTAGGAAATTAATTATTATTTACAATATTTTTTCTGTGGGAAATCTACTTCAAATCCCAAACATCTCAATTGTAAACTGACTTCTCGTGGAAAAAAAAGACTATTTATAAATTAGAAGTCCCCTGATAATTGAAATACACTTAACAAATCATCACTTGAGTTTATTTTGCTGATTCACAATTCACAAGTAATCTTGAGGTCAGGTTTCTGATTGCTCATTATTAGCTCTTTTACAAAGTGTTGATACTTTAATTTTATTTTGGCTCTAAGTGATTGTTCCAATACAAAATGGTCCTGGCTGCTTTGCCAAATAGTTAGTTTACCTGAAAATTGAGAACAACTTCACCCACAAGGAAATATTCTTGTTAAGTTTCTGAGTCAAGAAACTTTAAGTAACTTAACAAATGTGGGACATATATTCAGACTAGTGTTTCCCCAGTGTATCCCTGTGTGTGATCTAAATCCCGTTTCCATTAAAAACAAGTCTATTCTTCTAGATATCAATTTTCGTCTGGTATCTTATTCTTAAAGGTGGTTTTCTTGTAACAAAATTCTCACAATATCACCAGTATCCAAACAAAGATGTACGCAAGACAATATTCTCAGAAGTGATAAATGACTATAGTTTTTTTTTTTTTTTGCTTCTAAAATAGGCTTGGGAAATGATCTGTATTTTGCATTATGTGCATCATAAATTTCTAATTGCTCTTTCAGAGTATTCTATAAAGAAGAATATCTAGCATTTTTTAAGAATACTAAGGCATTAAAACTGAAACCCTCAGAGATGTTAAGATAGAGTATTTAAAATCTGTAGACTACATTTGGAAATTATCCCAAGGTTAGCAGTGAAGAATGACTTATCAGTCAAAGGCAAGAAGTCCTTTTCTTTTTGGATTAATGTGGATCTCTAGAACTGTACTTTCTAATATGGTAACCATTAGCCACGTATGGCTACTGAGCGCTTGACATGTGGCTAGTCTGAACTGAATTGTATTGTAAGAGTAAAACACGCTGCATTTTAAATACTTAATATGTAAAAAAATCTTATTAACTTTTATAACAATCACATGTTAAAACTATGTTTTGGGTATATGCTGGGTTACATACAACATACTATTAATATTAATTCTACCTCTTTAATCTTACCATTTTTTTTTAGTGTAGCTACTAGAAAAATTTAAATTACATATGTGGTTCACATTATATTTCTATTGCACAAAGCTGTAGAAAAATGAACAGAACAAGAATAGCCCCACTGATATTTTAGTTTTTATTTTATAAGCCAACAATTTACTAAACAATTTTCTCTGACTTGAAATGACACAATTGCAGAGAGATCCTGTGGTGTGGGTGTTCCGAATCAGGGACCTCTTTTTCATGGACCATTGTTCTGGTTTAGCTTAATAAATCTACTACAGTGTAATATAATATAAATTATTTTTGCATTTTGTTCATTTAAGTTTGTTAAAGTCAGCAAGATGAGCATTTTTATGATTAATATATGATACAATAAATGGCATTACCAATTTAGAAATGTAATAATCTGAATTTTTAATCATCAAGTTTATGCATAATATATTTTTGGCAGAAAATAATTAAACACAAGCAAACAACCTATAGCATTTTTCCCACTGGGGAGATTCTCTTTCTCATTATATTCAATTTCCTCTTTGAATTACCTCATTTTAAGTGACAGTAAAATAGACTCAAATTTTTAAAATTATATTTCTGATTTTTTTCTGAAGGTCAGAGTAAGGCAGACTGTAAATTGACAGATGGTAACAATTTTTCACACCGTTTATTTGTGGGCTAGTGGCAAGTTCTATTAAAGTAATTCCTCCTAAGGAATTTATCTTAACCAGTGAATTTCTGCTCAGCCTTTAAAACCTGACTCAAATGTCACCTCCTCTAAAAAGCCTTGTCTGATCCACTGGGAAGTTATCCATTCTATATTCTGCTAGAATTATGCTTTGTATATATTTCTCTTATTAAATTTCCCCTTCCTCTTCCAAACTAGAGTATGAGCTTCCTAACAACATGGCTGAAGTCAACCAGAATCTTATTAATCTCTGTGCTATCAATGGCTAGTCCAGTGCCTGGCATATAATATACACCTAAAATTTGTGCATATTCCAGGTTACTCAGTGATGTAGTATTAATATTGCCAAATGTCAGGGACAATGAGTTTGACAGTATGTCTAATTTAAACATGTATGTGTAGAATTTAGAAATATCCCAATGAGAAATTTTGTGATGGCCATTTCTCAGTGATTTAATGACCAAATTAATTTT
>NW_012137414.1:2421020-2423085 GCF_000956105.1 Propithecus coquereli
AAAATCGTATAAATTTAAGGGGTACAAATGCAGTTTTGTTACATGGATATACTATGTAGTGGTGAACTCTGGGCTTTTAGAGTAACCATCACCTGAATAATGTATATTGTACCCATTAAGTGATTTCTCATTCCTCACCCCTCCCACCTTCCCGCTGTTCTGAGTCTTCAATGTCTATTATTACACACTGTATATCCATGTGTGCACATTATTTAACCACCACTTATAGAAGTGAGAACATGGGTATTTGACTGTTTTTGAGTTGTTTCACTTAAGATAATGGACTCTCGTGTTTATTGCAACACTATTCACAATAGAAAAGATATGGAATCAACCTAAGTGAATGGATGATTGGATAAAAAATGTGGTAGATATATACAATGTAATACTATTCAGCCATAAAAAAATGAAATCATGTCTTTGGAAAAACTTTTTAGAAATGCAAATTCTCCATGCCCTCCCTAGACCTCCCCAATTAAAAACTTAAAGGGGGAGACTCAGTCATCTGCATATTAACAACCTTTCCAGGTGATTCCAGTGGAGCTAACATTTGAGAATCATTGTACAAAATTATATACAGCATTTCCCTTGTATATTAATCAAGTTTTTAAAATTTCTACATGTTATGATGCTTGGACATCTTGAGAGTCTTGTAGGCCATGGAGAGACTGCCCCTCCCAGGGCTAGCTAATTCCTAGAGATAGCAAGACTTGTGGACAATGTTTCCCTGAAGATTGGTTATTTTGCCTTTCATATGCAAACCAAACAGTCCAAAGTCCATACCCCCAACCATCTTATTTATCTAACTAAACTTGTTCACACTTGCCTACCCTGACTCACCCATTGTCTCCCTTGCAAACCACAATAAAGGCTCTAGGCCATGTTTTCTCTTTAGCTTTTTTTGCCTCCTAACAGACCCTGGTACTTTCCATGTGGCCCTACATATTGTGGTGTGCCTCTTCTCTTGGGAACTGCGAGTAACAAAATTTCTTTCAATGACATTGACCTCTCTATGTCATCACTCAGTCCTCTCTATAAATTAAATCCCGGTACAACTAAAACACCCTGCCTCTCCCAACATACTCTAAATCTTGGGTTCCCTACTTCGGTGAACATCTCCAGCTGTCCAAACCAGAAATTTTGGCTTTTTCTTTTCCCTTAACCTTTCACATTAATTCATTACTAAATATGGCAAAGTCTATGTCTCAAAGCAAAAACAAAAAAACAAAAACAAAAACATCCTTTAGAATCAATCTACTCACTTACTCACCTCTTTCCTCCACTTATACCAATACTTCAGTTTAGGTCACCAATGTGTTCATCTATACTTAAAATAACTTAACAAAAGATATTTTTTCCTCATTTCATGCCCCTCCCACCTCAATCCAATTTTCCTTTTAAATGAAATGTCTCCTCTGCTTAATAAAGAACCTTTGGTGGTTTCTATCATTGTAACTCAAGTAAAAACTAAAATAAAAAAAACTTTCTGACCCTCGCCAACTTTCCATATTCATCTATCCCAATCCAAACTCCAGCTTTACCAAGCTGCAAACCTCTCAAAACCACTTTCTTATGATTTCAGACTTATGTAGTATGTTGCCTAGCTTAAAATGTTCTCGATGTCTTCTTCTCCCCTCACCTGCCAAACTCATCTCTTAGGTCTCAGTTTAGATGTCAGGGAAAGCCTTCCCTCACCCCTCGAGGCTCAGCTATTCTATCACTCTAGGTCCTAACCCATCTCATTTCCTGCTATCTCCCAAATTTACTGGAGCTCTGATTCCTATTAAAATCAGCAAAGTAAAGGGGGTTGAGGTTAGAGGAAGAAGGCAGCAGGGGTGAGAAGGAAGAAGACAACAGGCATCAGGGAAGAGACATAAGTTCTTGGCATTCTTTTTGAAACTCCGAAGGCATTTTCCATGAGTGAAACAACTATAATCATTTTCACAAATCATCTTCAGAAATACTGCCATGTTTGTCCTCTTATTTATATGATATTTTTCTCTAGATTTACTTGTATTGACTCATTTGTTTTACTTAGTCTCATTCTAAGCAATGATATATTAAA
>NW_012137414.1:2425880-2426882 GCF_000956105.1 Propithecus coquereli
ATGGCACACATACAAAAAGAAGCGATGGAATAATAAGAGTTCTTCTAACCACCAATTTAAATATTTGTCTTCTAAATGCAATCATTTTGATAAAGTTTTCTGAAAGGATTACCCAAAGCTCTTTTTTGCTATTATATAATTATACTCATGGCTTAGACTCATTTGTACATGTCCATCTGTTGTTTTATTAATCTTCCTAATCACTATTTGTTGACTCATTTTGCTGTGATTTCACCTCTAAGACTTTATGAGCACAGCCTTTTCCAATTTATTTTCATGAAATTTCCCAAGGGTTTGCAAAAATGTTCTCAGTGTTCAGATTATTAAAGGTAGTTATCTGTATTCTTGAAAAAAAAATCTTTAAATTACGATGCCAAATACATGGGGAGAATCAAAAAAGTCTGCACGTGACTTAATTACTCAGTTGGCTTAATTACTCAACACTGTTAACTATCAAGAGTTTTGATCATTATAATAGTCATAATTTTTTTCTTATAATTTACATCCGTGTTTGGACTGTTGGCTAAAGACGGGAAACATGAGTAATACTGATGTTGAAAGGAATACAGTTATTGAGGAAATTATAAATGAACATAATTCTGCATATTTTCCTGATGATCTTCAGAGTAATCCAATTTGTAAACTGCATATATAAGATCACAAAGCAGAAAGTTTTATTGGCCCCATTTTACAGAAGAGAAAATTGTGGCACACGGTTTAAGTAATTTTCTAGGGTCATAAAGGTAGCTGGGAAGGAGTTGGAGAGGGATTTGAACCCAGGCTGTCTAGCTATACTAGCTATAGAATCTTCCAACTGGAACACAAAAGCAAAGGTTCTCAAAGTTTGCTGAACATTAGATTCAGCTGAGCAGCATGCAAGACTTCTGATGCCCAAACATCAAAATCAAAACCTCAGGAAAAAAAATTGTGCTCAACTGTTGCTCAAAATGTCATTTGTGAAGATGTGCTTGAAAACGTCAGCTTGAGCCTCTCTTATATCAT
>NW_012137414.1:2427174-2428425 GCF_000956105.1 Propithecus coquereli
CTATTTTTCAGCCTATCTGGCCTCTACCCACTAGACCTCAGTTGCATCCCCGATCCAGTAGTGACAATTAAAAATGCTTCCAGACATTGCTAAATGTTCCCTTGGCGGGGACAAAATTGCCCCTCCACCTTGAGAACCACTGCAATAGACAAACGAGCTCAGAGTTATACCCTTTCTGAACAACTCAGAATAAACTATTTAGAGATAGCCCTTTTGACTTCTGGCACTGAGGAAACGAGACTCCTGCATGTCTGTAATACAGGTTTAATTAATATGTATATAAATTATTCTCAGCTGATGCAACAATCTGTAACTGTTTCTGAATCACCAAAAATATTGTTTGGATGCTTAAGATGTTTAGTATGTTTTATAATATAGTATCCTAAAAACACTGAAAATTGATAATTAATTGAGATATATGATATTTTGATAGTTTATTGGGCATCTTAATCTAATATAAAAATGTTCCACTAGATTTCAAAACTAAGAATTTTCATTCTACTCTCATTGGTTAATCTTTGGTGGGATGTACCATTTCTCCATTTCATTAAAATTGTTTATTTGTGCCTTATCATATAAAGGTAGAACTTGGTTTGAATTAATTGCCATATTCTCCAGGGCATACCGTAGAGCCTTGCACTTAGTAGGTGATTGTGTTCTTTAATGGTTTACATATTGGGAGAGAGAAATTATTCAAATGTTTGCCTCATAGTTAAAATCTCACTTAGAATATTTAGACATAAGCTCATATAAACTTGTTCTATAGAATTTGAAAAATATAAATGCGTTGAATTCCATATGGAAGAAAAGTCTATCCAGTTGAGGGGTCTCAAGCTGTTTCCATTTTTCACTTTTGAACTCATGGTAAATATTACGTCTTAACTAACCCTCTCCCTATATGCTTTAGTAACTATTAGTTACTTAATTCGTATTTGTATAGGGAGGGAAATAGATGAATGTCTTCCACGCCCTTGATTCCATCCTAACAAGTACCAATAAACAGCAACTTCTCACCTCATCTGTAGAGACTGTCTTCAATTAAAAAATACACTAGAGAGATAATAACCATAGAACCATAGAAAGGACATTGAGTAGTGCTTTGAGCTAATTGGCAGTATATTCCTTCCAAAATTTCAGAGGTACCTCAATTTAATGACTCCCCTGAATAAAGTAATTGGCTGAAATTTACTTTGCAGTTCTTAATATTAATATAATAATGTTGGGTCCATCATTAGCAAGAACTCTTAAAAT
>NW_012137414.1:2430430-2448124 GCF_000956105.1 Propithecus coquereli
ATCAGCAAATACAAACTACACGTATGCTGTGCACCTGGCTAGGTAATTTGGGGAATATAAGAGGAGTTTATAATTGTTTGGAAAGATAAGATTTAATCAGCAACTGTAATCAGTACGGAGGCCACAGTAGTCCAAGTTAAATTGGCCCTATGTTGAAACTCTCCTCTCTCTGCTTCTTACTTCATATGTTTTTCTGGTTTTCCAATTCCTGGTTTTCTAATTCAACTGTTGAAAATGAATTTTAAAAAAGGGAGTGATCAATGTTGGCTGAAATCAATGCAGAATGTTCTATGGAAGAGGAATTTGAGATGGGCCAAGAAGGAGTAGTAGAATTTATAAAGGTGGGGATAAATTGGGAAGGCATTTTAAAAATGCTGTTATTGCTAGTATTAATAATACTTCTATACAACAATTTGATAACTGGTGCTATCATGAAACATAATACCACCTAACACATCAGAAGGGTTTTGGTTGTGATACCGCGTGTTTATGTTCTTTTTCATTACTTTGGCAAACTATTGTTCTTTTGGTTTTAACCTTCCTTTCAGTGACTAAGAGAGACTCTAATAAGGATAGAGGTAGAATTGTACAAGATGAAATGTGTCAATATTTATATATTGACAGTCACAAGCACTATACAAGTGGTTGTTACATAAAATAAATTGTTATTATTTTAGAGACAGGATCTTGCTATGTTGCCCAGGCTGGTCTGAAACTCCTGGGCCCAAGTGATCCTTCCATCTAAGCCTCCTGAGTAGCTGGGACTACAGATGTGAGCCCCCATGTCCCATAAAATAAATTATTGAAGTGAAATTAGAAATACTATTCAAATGTATATATATGTCCTTTAATGCTAAACTCCTATGGTAAAAATACTCAATATTTGGTTTTCCATTGCTTACTTTGAAGATCACAATGCTTTACTAAATGGAGATCCCAACCCCCCCTCCAGTTAAATAGGAAATAAGACTAATAAAAACACTTAATGATCTTATTTAACAACTACAGAATAAAACCGAAAATAATACAGTGGAATAAGGAACATGCTTTTGTGTCAATGTCACTGCATGATATTGGTATTAAGCAAATTGTTTCTAGGAGCTAAAAATCATATGTATTTGATCAGAAATTATACTATACATAGTGTGAAATGTAGCTAAGAAGTATCTGCAACTAGTTAAGTCTAAAAAAAGAAAATCCTTACCACTGAGGGGAAAATAAATCCTTTTGAAAGTAGGATTTAACTGTCAATAAAGCTTTTTATAATAAATTCTTATAAAGTTTAACATGAAAGAATTGTAAAAAAACAGATGTTATTTGAGAGAAAATCACATCTGATTTTTATTGCTACAGTCTTTCACTGACTTTTGTCTCATTTTCATGGAGGCTTTTAACTTTTAACAAAATACTAAATTGAAGAGCTTTTTAAAAGAAGAGATTTATAGCATGTATAGAAAGATTTTCTTGAGTTATAAAACCCTGATCACCAGATATACTTAGGAAATCATTAAGAAGGTTGAGTTGTAAACATAGATTCTAGACATGTTGTAATTATCATTTTTTCTCTCTTGTTTTAATTATTAAAAAGTTCCATTTAAGGTCTTAAATTTGCCAGACTAATCCAAATTTACTAGTGAGAAGCATCCTTGAATTCTCCTTAATCTGTTTAGTTACTTAGAATGTTTTAAGACTTTCTAATCAAGAGAAACTTAAAGTCTCAAAGGCATAATGTTCCCTCCCAAATTGGTTTAACTTTAGGTTATTTAATTGGAACTCCAAAGAATTAGAAGTTCATTCTATTTCCTTGGCATCCTTCATAGCACCTGGCACAGTGTTAAGTACATATTAGATACTCAATAAATATTTTCAAAGGACTGAAGATTGCTTAAGAGAGAAATAGAAGAAATTATTTAGATAGATGATATTTAAATTTCCAAGAGAAACTCATTTCTTCCCTATTTATAGAGAAGACATGATTAGAAAGACAATTGCATATACTATATCTTTAATAAAATCTATTTGTTTTGGTTTTGTTTTATTCAACAAGCTTTTACTGAGTATGCACTATCTTGACACTGAAATGCTGAAGATATTTTAAAAATTACAGAATCACTCAATAAGCTTAAAGTTTAGTGGTGGGTTAATTTATAGGTGATTTGATTTTGATTTTAATTTGTTTAAGGAAAGTGATCTCTGTTCAGTGCCATGGGTTCATAATAAACAATTTCTGAATGATCTTATGAACTCATTAATATGTCTCATGTGGTTTATTGCTTTAAAATCTCACAATCTAATACGGTCATTTTTTCTGTACTAGACTGTAGGTCCTTGAGATCAAGTTTATTTCTATATCCTACAAACCTTGCACAGTAACTAACCAGTGAATGATTGGTACCGCATTGATAGATGAATGGATATTAACCTGTTAATTAATATTAATAGAAGTTATAACTGCATAATTACATTTCTGAGCCAATTCAAGAGAATCAAATATTCAAAGAAAGAGTATTATTATTAGGTCATTGAAATTGTTAATAAAGAGCCCTCTTACTATATTTTTCTGGGTTCTTATATAATGCAGAAAATATCACAAAACAAGCCTGCCAGCTATGGCCTTTTTGTACCTCCAGATCCACTTCCCCTCCTTCCTCCACCTTCCAGGGAGCTGACTTGTAGGATTACATCAGTGGACTCCTATGCCCTATGGTTCTCTGTGTGGATTTTACTAAGGAGAGATCTAGTAAGCTACTTCAGAGGAGAGACTGAGGACAGGGTATTGATTCCCTTGGTGGCCTTCCTTGAGTGTCATTTCAAGGCAAATTTTGTCCCTTAACAGAAGGCTGCTGCTCCTCCCAAGTCAGTAAGATCCTTGTGATCTCTCTTTTCTTGGGTTCTCAGAAACCTCTCTCCTTCCTAATGATTTCAGGCCTGGGAAAATTGACAGTTCTGCTGCTGGTACCGCTGGGATCATGTGCTGTCTTCTCAGATTTCCCTATGCTCTGCCCACTCCTATGTAGTGCCTTGCAAATAAACATTCCTAAAATCACCCTAATTTGAATGTGCCATCTGTTTCCTCTTGGGACCTCACCGAGACACCAAGACAAAGGTGCAAAAAATAAGACCATCGAACAGGAAGGACAAAGGATTCAACACTTTACAGAGTTACTGTTGCACCGTGTTACTGAATGGGAAAGTGGTCAGTGAAGTTTGTTATATAGAAGTCAGTTGTTATTATTCAGTACAAACTATGAAAATTTCAGATTATGTCAATACAGGCGTCCCAACACAAAACCAATTGGCATGATCTAATTTGCCACCAGAATTGATGTGGCTGTACTATATCAGTTGTGCAATAATTATGTGGTAAATAAGTTTTTTAATGTATTAACAACATATTACATTGATACATGGGTAATTACACAGGGTTATCACACTTAGACTGTGATTATATGGCAATCATAGACATGGCCTCAATATTCCATTATCTACTTGTCTGTTCAAGATCACTGGCCACTTATAGGTGTTCCTGGTTTGGAATTGATTAAGAGTCCAGCTCTGTAAAGGGACAGGAAGCACAACCTTTTCCTGAGTTATAGGTATAAAGTTAGCCCTGCATTCACTCACTCTGATTGGAGCTGAGCTACAGTTAACAAATCTCCTTTGTCTCTTCAAGCTTAGGGGAGCTTGCAGGAAATTCCCTGTAAGAATTTATGCTTTTATGAAAAAAATGGTACTGAGACACAGAATGTGCATTACGAAAAAATAAATATTTTAGGGTAAAAAAGGAAAAAAAAGTGGCATTAAAATAAATTTGCCCAAATATTGCTCTTAATAAATTTTGGCAATGACACCTCCACAACAAACATATTTTGTAAAGCAATTAACCACCTCATATGGACAAAAATACTATTTTTTACTATTGGGACTTGCAACACCTTATAAAAAGAAAAAGAAGGATCAAAGCAGTGTGATATGATACTTTAGGGGCTGTTTTTCCTATAAAATTCTTCAGATTAACTGTCAATGGACACGAAGAGACTTATTTTTAATACACTGCAGGTCCATATATAAAGAAAGGCACTATACTATTTTATAGAAATGGCTTATGTTGCCTTAGATGAGGGTTACACACAAACTTTATAATTTTTGTGCTACTTGTTTCACTTCGGGAGGATTCTTCTTACAATGCCCTGCCAAGCAGTTAATACTATTTTTAAAGGAAGACTTCACCCCTTGACCTTCACCTATTCATAACCTATGATGCAATATGCTTCTATAATATCATTTCTAGGTATCATCCTTCCTGGGAAATGCTGACAAGTGTTTTGTTTATTTGTTTTTCTTTCGTTTCACATCAATTTGCTGCCTCCTTTTCCCCAGTTTTTTTAAAGCAGCTATAAAGCTTCTAATACTTCTGATAATCAAAGGAAGTCATTTTCACTATATGCTTGTGCTAGTCAAAAAGATCAGTTTTTAAAATTTTCCTAACCAGTCACAAACAGGTGGTAAAAAGTACATGGCCTTTAAATTTTGGGCGCTCCTTTAAAATTTAGGCCAAAATCTAACATTAATATTTAGATGGAATGACTGTCACATGGAAGAGCTGCCAAGCAGATAATAAGTTTAGAATTCTTAATTGAAAATTAACACATCCACATTTGTATTCCTAAATTGAATAAAACGGCTGTTTTGGCTACCACTGTAAAGAGATACTGAATATATCACATGCTAAATCCCGAAGCAAGAGCAATTCATTCCTATCTGATGGATGTTTCTAGGCTTCAGTATAACTTGAAAGATTAGGGTAGGAAATTCAAGCATAGTTAGAGAGATCCTGATTTCTTTGCTGGGGTTTGCAAAGTTCATAAATATTAGCCTTCCATTTTAACTAAATCACTGAGCTTGTCTCCAATAGACTATATAGCAGATTGAATTATTGGTCTCAATTCTTTCACATCCCTAGTAGCATTACACATCGACATTCATGCCATGGCCTTATATAGGTGGAAAGTATTTCCTCATTCTTTGACTTTGGCCTCGCCCACAAGACATGCTTTGTCCAATATCATAGAAACAAATGTGACAAGATTAGAGACTTGAAATGTATTGGTTGTGCTTCTGTCATTGTGTTGGGATGAACATTCCCTGAGTAGCTGATGTCCTTTTAGCCTGCGTCTCAGAATAAAATATGTGGTGTAGACCCAGACTGGAACCTGCAGCCTGGAGACCTGCACAGCCAAACCATACCCAGCTAGGATTGGCCGAACTCTACCAAACTACAGACCCATGAATACATAAAGACCTGGTGTTATTAGTCAATGAAATTAAATTTTTTGTTTGTTTATTGTGCAGCAAAGTTGATTGATACACATTGTAAATTGAAGTGTGGTTTATAAGCAATACAATCCAGAAAAGTTCTGTTGAATTTATATCTATCAAGTAGAAGAACAAAGACCAAATGATGAGAAAGTTGTCAAATTCTCATAAAAAAGTTTATGTATATGCCAGTTCCCAGGAAGAGGTAGCAATAATTGGCTAGGGTCAAGGGTTAGAAATTAAAAAAAGCAAAATATTCGTCAAGTTTAAATCACTAGTTCATATTTTCAGGTTTCAAGCAGATTGTTCTGGTTTGCAATATTTGAAAGGAGCCTGCTGTGATATGCTAATGACTGTGAATTCTGTGGTTTTTGGAATAGTTTCAAAATGTTAAGCTCAAGTGTAAAACAAAATTGGATTCTCAAATATCCTTCTTGTACAGAAAGAATATAAGTCCTTTTGTATAGAAAGGGACAAGCAACTGATAAGGTACCCTTTGGCATTTATTTCTACTAGTTATGTTTCCAAAGAGAGGTAAAACTGGCTCTCTCTTGTTTTTAGTCATATCTACAGATTCCTTCTTAGGTATGGTTACTGTCAGAGGGTGGAGGCTATGTTTCACCTTTCACCACCAAACATTAATTTGAGGAGAATTTAGGAGAAAAGGTTTTGCTGAAAGAGCTCCAATTTCATGTGCCTCTTGAAATGCTTCCTCTGCTTCTTATGTAGTTTACGAATTTGAATGACAGCTTTCCGAGTTAGTAATCTGGGAGGAGTACAGGAGACCAAATGAGGAAGCTATGAAATGCTTTCTTCACATCAATATTATTGAAACATAGTAACTCATTGCTTCATGTTGGAGGCTGATTAGATGGACGTGTTTTAAAATGGCTACCTCCATGGTAGCCATTTTATTTTTTTTCATCTGATAAGTGGATTCAATGAGACTTCCAAAATTTTGTTTTCAGCTCTGTGATTCTTTGAGCTATGGACACTGTGGTTTTAAGCTTCAAAAAGAGAGTACATCTAATTAAAGTTCAAGACAGAATTAAAAGACTAGCAGCTATAGTCATATTTATGAGCAAGTCTGGAGTGAAAGAATTCTTCCCCTTGTCTAAGGAGCCATCTCAATAGGATGGAAGATGCACAATTTATACAGTCTTACAGCCAAAATTCTCCTCAGCATATTTTTCCTTTAAGTACCAAACAGGTATATACATTTTATATATTACTTAAAGATTAAAAAAGGGTGATCATGGGTTGATTTTCTCCAAAGTTTAAACATTTGAATAGTTCACCAGTTATAGCTTTATATAGTGGTAAATAATACAGTTAGAAAGAACATACAGGGAAAAAAATGAGTTGAAAGATCACAGTCCCTTGGTCATCATCAAATCTGGTTCCTATCACCCTTTGGTAGCTGTAGGTGGTGCTAATATGCAGTCATTAATAAAAGTTGCATTTTAGGGTATTTCCAGCAGGTTGCTTCTAAGGAATCATTTATGTTGGAAGGCTAAAATTGCTGTTTTTAATTGCTTAAGTTAATTGGGTATATATTGAGGTTTAGATTAGTTAAAATGGTAAAGCAGAATGAATACTTTGCTGAGACTATGTTCAAGAAAAAAAAAAAATTTTTTTTGAGACAGAATCTCGCTTAGTTGCCCGGGCAAGAGTGCTGTAGCGTCAGCCTAGCTCACAACAACCTCAAACTCCAGGGCCCAAGTGATCCTCCTACCTCAGCCTCCCAACTAGCTGGGACTACAGGAGTGAGCCACCATGCCCGGCTAATTTTTTGTTTCTATTTTTAGTTGACTGGCTAATTTTTCTTATTCTATTTTTAGTAGAGATAGGGTCTTGCTCTTGCTGGTCTCGAACTACTGACCTCAAGAAATCCTCTCACCTCAGCCTCCCAGAGTGCTAGGATTACAGGCATGAGCCACCATGCCTGGGTTATTCAAGAAATTTTATTCAGAAATGAGAAAAAGTACTAATTCCAGCCACCCAAAACAAGGAAGTGGTTAGGACGTCCCTCTCAGCCAAGGGCAATGGGTCCCTTTGTGTAGGTTTGGAAACATTTAAACCTATCTAGCAGCTTGTAGCTCTGGAGGAGGGTTGGCTTACCAGACTTTGATTCTTTCTCTGACCATGTTCTTTTAGCTCTATGTCCTTCAGTGAACATTGGTTTTCATAAGAAACACCAAAATTATTGTGTACTCTATCATTCCCATTACCTTGAGATTTTAGCAAGATCAAATTACCATCTGAACTTGAAGACACAGACTGAATCTAAAGAACACTAAGAAATGTGCTAATAACCTGAGAAATGTGCTGATAACCTAAGAAAAATTATCGCTAGACTCCTAAAATAAACACTAAAAGAAAGAGGCCCAATTCACAATTATTTTTTAGTTTGAAACTTTATATCCTAATCAGTTGTTAAAATTTTTTCTGGATAACAGTAAAAGTATATTAGATCCAATTTTAATTTTTAGGACATGGGTGGATGATATTTTGTGAGAATAAAACAATAGAATCATTTGCTAAGCTTTATCAACAGACTCATCATCAAAATGCCTGTATTTTTTGCTCTAAATGAGTCAATTTTAAACATATCTGAATCAAATGTATCACTGGAGATCTTAAAATAAGTAATAAATGTAATAATACCAGACACAGATAATTTATATGCCTTAATATTATTTAGAAAATGCATGCCATAAATAGTTCTTAATTAAAACCACTGTAATTGAGAAACAAATACTTAAAAAGAGATTATATAGTCTACTAGTTGAACGGAATAGTCATGAGTAGATATTGGTGATGTGGTTGCATGAAGAAGAAATTTTGGAAAACAAAGTTTTAAATTCTATGCATTAAACAACACAAAAAACAAAGTATGTAGCTTGGTTTAAGTAACGTAAAGAAATATTGAAATGGAGAACATTCAAATAACACTAATAATTTTGTAAATGTTAGAGATTGATAAGTGATCTTAACAAATTGGGTTCTGTCATATTTTTGGTTACAGATCAAGAAAGAAACATAAATAACACACAATGAACAATGTTTATTGATTACTGAGTTAGCTAAGAGGACTTCTCTTGTTATAATATTATATATTAATATAATATCACAACACAGTTGCTTTAGTTATAAAAATAAAGTAACATGTATATCCTACCTGAGATTAACCGACCAATGGTAAATATATTCTTCATATGATCACCAAACTAAAACCCAACAGCTTTCATTTATTTTTACTAAATTTTCTAGTTATGATCTAAGGATTTAGTGTTTTATTTTCCCACCAAACAATAGGTATATATTGATTGGAAGTATTCTGAAACTATTCTATAAAATGAAACTGCTTTTGACTTATTTGTATCAGTCAATTTTTTGAAAGTTATTCTTAAAGTGAGAAATGCTTTCTTCCATTTTAAATTGCAGTCTCCCAGGTCTGTAGTTTTCCTTTTTCATGAGCACAAAAATAGTTTTAAGAACTCTGGTATATAAATCTCTGGAAGAGAGCATTCATAAATAAATTCTGATCAACAGATTGCATACATTTCCCAATCAGCTGTGCAGACTGAGCATTTTCACGGCTCTAGTCAGTTTATAAAGATGATTCAGAATTAATCAGTCCTACTGCTACTTTTATTATTTATATATTCACAGTATTGACAGATTTCATTTTCTTCCCACTCTCTACTCCTCTTCTACAGGAATAACACTCACGACATGAACAGGGCGCAGCAAGACACATCATCCGACCTTCCTTCTTTAAGGCATTACTCAGCTAATCCTGAGAACCCACGAACAATAATGTTGGATATGCAGATTCACATCAAACTTCCTTTTGTTTCTTCAAGTGCTTTCCCCAGAATGAGAAATCCACTTGTTCTTTAGACCTCAGTATAGGGCTGTGAATCATATAGTAATAACAATGACTGGAATAATAAAGAAACAGCTATGGCTGCAGCTGCTGCTGTAGGTACTGGAACATTCCTCTAGGAACAAGGACATCAAGAAGCCTTGCAGAGGATGAACCTCCCAGAATTTTGAGCAATCACACTCATGACATTTCAGAATAAATTGCATCTTCTCCTGGGATTACTAAAAGTTACAACTGTACCTAACTCATCTAGCAACAGTTTATGCCACTAATTCATTTTAAAGGTATATTAACAGTAGTCTTTTCAAATGCCTCTTTGAATTGATTAGGCTATATCTCTTGGATGGCTCAAATTTGGTTCAACCAAAATGGAAATTAATGCTATTCTCTTGTGTCGTTTCCTTGGATTCAGAAAGGTAAAGAAACACTAATTTCAAAAACAGACAAGTCTAACATTAAATGAAGTCTGAATATATAAAAAGATTGTTATCAAGACAAATCCATTGCCTGGTTGTTTTCAGCTGACATCTATTTTTATAATGACAGTATGACTTAAATTCAGGAACTAAACATGAGGAAATTCTGAATAATCAAATTATTCAAAAGGCATGCAAAAGTATTATTTTAAAAATCTCTTTACAATATTTTTGTTTTGAATACTATAGCTTTATAAACATTTAATTAACTAAAACTATGGGTTTAACTTTAATGATTATGCCAACAGAATGATAATAAAACCATGACAATTCTAGAAGCATTTCTAATATTATATAACAAATTGGAAAGGAATTTCACATATGATTATTTCTATGAAGACAAACCACAAGGGTAATTAGTAGAGCTATGATTTCATATTGTCACAAAAAAGGTTAAACCAGATGTCAATGTTCACTATTTTTACATCTGTCGAAAAACCAAGTATCAGTCAGTTTCTCCTGGTAATTCATGGTGAATTAAAATGAAACCCATTATTATGCAATACTTTGTTGTAAGGAGTGGGTAGCTATTATTTTTTTCCAAAACTTAGTACAGAGGTGTGTGTATCACCTCAAGATTGGTGATAAGTGACAAATGTTACTTACAAATAAAGTAACAGACATAGACAGTGCATTTAGGATGTATAAATGAAACATAATGATATCACCAGACAAGGGGACATCTAATTATTTGGAAATTTGTGTAGGGCAGTGAACCATTAAAAATAAAATATGGGCTTTATATTTTTACCACAAAGATGGCTGATATTATTAATTTTCAATATATATTTAAGGAAAACAAAAGTGTATTTGCCATTTCAATTAGGTATTGTCACAATAATGTATTAGAATAGAATAATGTAATAGAATAAAGCTCAATGGCTTCAAACAACAATCATTTCTTCTCCTGGATGTGCATGGCTAGTGCAGCCTTGCTGTAAATGTCTCTCATCCTTTTCCTGACACTGGTAGCTTAGATGGACATGTTCTTTTCAGGCATATGGCAGAAGCACAAACAGGGACATGCAGACCTCTTAAGGTCTAGGCTTAAATTACCACGCTCTCACTCCTGTTCACTTGCCATTTGCTGAAGCAAATCACGCAGCCAAGCCCTAAGGCCAGGGGTTGGGAAGTACCCTCCACCCATAAGGAGACACTGTTAAGGTTGTGAGTGCAGAGAGTGGGAAAGCAATGGGGTTAATCATTAAATTTACCACAATTGTATAACGGTTTCTTTAAAGCAGATAACATATTGCAGAACATGACAATGGTAATGCACTTGCTTATATATTTGACTTATATATATTTGACTTACCTCTTCAGGGTGTAATTTTTGCTGCAATGTTTGCCTGTACTAGATGATTGCTCTGTACTGTTACTGTTTTCGGTGATTAACCTGCTATTCGATTTAAGAAATAAATAATCCTGTTCCCTTTTTTTTTTTCAGATTCTTGTAAAAAGAATTGAAACACATATTTTATTGGAGGCAATCCTTTAGCAGTATATGTGATTATAGGCACACTGATGCAATTTCTAGTATGGGGAGTGGAGCATGCCATTTAAGTCACAAATCTTGTCTTGCCCAACTCCGTAGTTACTTTTTAAATTTTTAAACTATTACAGGTACATAATTATTGTATATGTTTATAGGGTACATGTGATGTTTTGATACAGGCATACAATGTGAATTAATCAAATCAGTGTAATTGGGGCATCCATTACCTCCGGCATTTATCATTTCTTTGTGTTAGGAAAATTCCAATTCCACTCTTTTAGTTATTTTAAAGTATACCCTAACTTATTGCTGATTATAGTCACTTTGTTGTGCTATCAAATATTGTTAATTCTGTCTAACTATCTAACTCTACTTTTGTACCCATTAACCACTCCCACTTTATCTCCTCTCCCTGCTACCCTTCTTAGCCTCTGGTAACCATCATTCTACTCTCTTTTTTGAAGAGTATGTATTATATGGGAATCATAATATAACACTGTCCTTAAGGAGTTTGGGTAAATTTATTTTATATCCAATTCCATATAAAAGAAAATATCTCACATCATGAGAATTAATCACATTCTGTGAGATAACCTGCAGCAAAGAGACTTCTCAATCAGATACATCATGTAGGCAAACTACTCTCTCATCATCTGTGTGTATGTGTGTGTGTGTGTGTGCATTCTGTCTCTGTCCTTAGAATTTCAACGTATTTTTTTTATCTTGTCTTCTAAATTCTTGTTTTTCTGGTGGTGTTCCATTTTTGTAAATAGAAACGTAAAAGAAGAATGTGCTTGAAAAGCTGCTCAGAGAATGAATTTCAAATTGGCTTCTCTATTAGAGGACTAATTTGCTTTCTATGTACAATCTTGGCGTGATCACTGTTGCATATATTATTGGATTTCAACTCCTATGCCCCCACCTAAACTTATTTTGAGATTCTCATATGGTAGGTCAATTGCCTGAGTTTTACTGAATCGAAATGCTGCCATGATTTGTCTCAGATTTTTGTTGTCACATTTGGTGAAGCAGCAGGAGAATTTTCTACCATATTTCTTTTTATTTTGTTTTAGAAGGCTAAAGTACTCCTCTCTTCCTTAGCTTATCAGATTTTATAGAATAAGAAAGCATATGATTGGTATTTTTCTCTTTCTCCTTTCTCTCTCTCTCTCCCCTCCTTCCCTTACTCCCACCCTCTCACTCCCTCTCTCCCTCTCTCTGTCTTTCTGTAAAATCAACTAATTATTTTCTATTTTAATCACATTCATAACACAAAATGCTTTATGTGCAAAGAAACATATATTTGAGGGAAAAAGTTCAAATAAGTAAAACAACAAAAACCTGTTTTCAGAACAAAATCTTTGCTTGAATTAACCAAGGATGATGAACTTTATTACCTGAGCCTATATATAAAAGAGTACTGAACAAAAGTTATAGATGCAAAACTATTTATTCAAGACACAAATTTGGTTAGTACTTTACTGAAAGATTAGCAAAATATAGCTGAAGGGATTGTGTCTTTTTAAGAATACTTAGATAATATATTCATCATCAGTTAGGTGTGGGTGATAATTCCATGAGTACTGTCCTTCACTTTCTATCTTATATACAGTCCCAGATAGAATCTATTTCAATACCGAAAACACACACACACACACGCGCAGATACCCCAAATCAAAACAAAACCTTTTTCCCCTTTCTTGATTAACTTTACTTTTGAGAAATTGAATATGACCTAGACCCTGTTTAAAAAAATATATTTTTATGCAAGATAGAAGATTCTCTAAATCAAGGCTGAGACACAATTATGAAAAATTCAGCCAATAATACAATTGTTTTAAGTTACATAACTCGACCTGAAAAAGGAAACTTTTGTTCTAATACTGTAATTTGGTCATGTTAGGCTAAGTTATAATTTAATGTCATGAGTCATTAGATCATAACATTAAATTAATGATCATGGCTCAGATGGAGGCATGGGCAGTTTTATATAATATGCAAAGGGAAAAAGAAAGAAAGCAGTATTGTAAATCTTCTTAGGTACCATCTGGTATAGCTTTTCCCCATGCATCTCCAAAACAGTAGGAGAAATAAACAATACTATTCCTGATTGGCTAGCCTTTGGAGATGGGGATACCAAATGAAAAATGCTCTAACACAAACAGAAAATCTATTATTTTCTTCATTTCTTTCCTGCATAAGCACAGAGAATCTGCCTTGCACAATCAAAATTTGTCAAATTTCAGAGCTGAAAAGGCCTTAAGCAAGCATTCTTGTTTAGTGGTTCTCAAATTTAAATGGGCACAAGAACTACCTAGGGGCCCTGTAAATATGCAGATTCCCTGGCCCATCCCTAGACAATTAGCTCCTGACATACTCCAATTTTAATAAACTTCCCACGTAAAGATGATGCCCGTGGTATGGGAACTTGGAGAAACACTTCTTTTATCCAGTTCCACCATTTTCCAGAAGATAAACCTGATAGTCCAACACTACTGAATTCCCCAAGATCAGACAGGTTAGTGGCTAGGATCAGAACCCTGCTCTCGTGACTTGTAAAATAAGATATTTTGCACTCTCTGATATTGTACTTCTTTCATGAAAAAAGTACTTCAAAGAGTCTGTTAGCTCATGTTTTTTTTTCTTCATTTTTGTGTCGTGGTAAAATATATCTAACATAAAATTTTCCATTTTAAGTATTTTTAATGATACAGTTCAATGGTGTTAAGTACATTCACAATGTTGTGCAACCATCACCACTATCCATCTCTAGAACTTTTTCATCATCCCAAACCTAAAACTCAGGTACCCATTAAACAATAAGCCCTCATTCTCCTTTCCCCTCAGCCCTTGATATCCTCTCTTCAACTTTCTGTCTCTATGAATTTGACTATTCTAGGTACCTCATGTACATGGAATCATACAATGTTTGCTTTTTGTGTCTGGCTTATTTCACTTAGTGTAATGCCTCTAAGATTCACCCATATTAGCCCATGTTTCAATTTGCTGAATCCTTTTAACTTCTTGCTCAAGATGACGTTCTGGCCCTTTAAGAAATGAATTTCTGTCAGTTGTCTAACTTCAATAGATGTCTGTTAAATGAGAGAAAGAATTCCAAAAGGGCATTCCTGGGTGAGTGAAATAGATAGTGCCTGGAGGCAGGCACAGTGATGTGAAATGCATTTTCTGCCTAGTTGAAAGTCACTTAAAAAGAAAAAGAAGTGGGAAATGAATCAGGGGGGTGCATGGGTGGGGAATTAAATTGATTAAATTGTGAAAAACTAAGACCTTCTTAAGTCTACCTTGTGCTCAGATTAGGTAGTAGAGCTATGAAAATAAGGTTATTAACAGTATATTCGAAATACTAATTGTTATACACTGATATAGATGGGACCTGATGTCATTAAAATACCTTGGGGCGAACTGTAGAAAAGCAAATGAAGAAGAAAAACAAATAAAGAAGTAAAATATAAGCATCTATTTGCTATTTCAGAGATACTTTATTATGCTAAAGATTTAATTTTAATTTATATATTTACTGTCATGAGTATTTTGCAGCTTTTGAGCAAGAAGGGAAGTTATATAATTTATGTGCTATTATAGAAAAAAACCTTAAAGTCTTAAAAAAGATCAATATACTGGTGTATCTCAAATTGTTCACCTAGAGGCAAAGTCAGATCATGCTCCTGAAAGAAGGTGGGGCCTTGATCAAGAGTTGAAGAAGGAGAAGGAATTCTCCAGGAGGATGAGGAGAGAAAGGGTATTGTGGGCAAAGAGAACTTCTCTTGATTCGGATTATGCCTACTTGCTACTTAATATTCATTCAGCTCAGTGTTTTTTACAGAAAGATTTCTATGGCAGTTTTAAATCATGGCAGCAAACATTTCTGATATTCCCCCATGGAAACTTGACTCAGGGCTCCGTCACTGATTAACAAATAGAATATGGTATAAGCAAAACTATGCTACTTTCTAGGCCAGGCCTTGAGAAGCTGGCAGCTTCAACTTCTTGTCCCTTGGGATGATTGCTCTTGAGACCCAACTGTTATACTGTGAAAAGACCCAAACTGCCTCCTTGAGAGGCCCACACGAGGGAGAACTTTGACAGCCAGTACCTATTTGCCAGGCATGTGAGTGAGCTCTCTTGGAAATGGATCCTTTAGTGCCAGTCAACCTATCCCAGTTGATATCAAGAGGATCAGAGATAAGCAGGCTCACTGAGCCTTGCCCAAATTATAGATTGATTAGCAAAACAAATAACTGCTACTGTCTTAAGCCATGAAGTATTGGGCTGGTTTGTTCTGTAGCAAAAGTTAACCAGAATACCTTCTCTGATCTTCCCCATAAGGGATACAGAAGGTGTCCCCACCTCGGGGTCATCAGAGGACTCTGTACTCACCTTTATTATATCCCTTCCCTCCTTGGCTAGGTTTCCCCGTTATCCTCTCCTAAGCCCCACAACTATAAGGTCCTCTTTGGGGGCAGTTCCATAGCTTATCAACCTTTGTATCTGTATATCTCTTTACTGTTCTATGGGAGTTCCCACTTCTCAATAGCTGTCATCAAAAGTCACATTCAGGAATCCACTCAAAAAGTATATTCTTCCACTATAGGTATACATTGCATGAATATAAAAACTTTCAGGTCATGGATGGGAAATGAATTTAATGTTATCTAATCAATCCAGCAGTTGCATTCAAATAATGACAATTGTTTTCTACTCCAAAACAGAATGGCAACACTTTCCTTAGCAAGTGAAAATGCTATCTCTACTTCTTTTAGTTTTTAAAACTGCAGTGCACAACAATTTTCCAACCATTTGTGAAACTACTGTAAAACTAAAAATAGGATTTATGGAGTAAATCATTGGGAAGAATGCCTGGTCAAGCGGTTCATAAATATCCAGGTCTCATTCTATTTGGGGTCACAGTCTTGAATTTAATCCAATATTGAGTTGTTGAATTGGGAGCAAAGGATTGAAGTGAAGTGTGGTTGGCTCCTAAGAGCAAATGAAATGTTGCTTTCTGCAGAGAATAACTTTTTTCCTGTAACTCCCAGAGAATAATATATTTTTAAAAAGTATTGGAGGTGAAGAGATATTAGAAAGGAAAAAGTGAAATCTTTAGATAATTTTAAGATTACATTTATAATGACTCAGATTGTTGTAACTTATAATAATAACACGATTGAATAGTCAACATGCTAACAGACCTTTCAAGGACAACCACAGATGCAAGAGCAAACAAAAGTAATTTGCTGCTTTCTCACTATCACAAAATAGACATTCCATCTAGACTAATATGCTCTCCAGTGGAAACTGATTTATGTCTCTTGCGTTCATGAAACTCTCTTTCATAACCAGGTGTAATGACTTCTTTTACCTCTATGGCGAATGGCTGATTTATGCATAGACTTTTGTTTAATAACTTTTCTTAAAAGATTGATGCTGTTAAACATGAAAAAAGTGAATTTTTTGACATTTTATCTTAATGTAATTTAGAAAACCATGTAAACTGCAAATGGACCTCATGTGGGTTGAAAATCACATGCTGATAACCTAAATTATTTTGAATATTATTAATCTTTGAGTAATACCTGAAATGTTTTATTATCAGAATTATGAAAGGCAGAAGAGAGACACTAACTAATGTAGTTCATCTTAAAAATAATTTGTACATATAAGACTGAAGACTCTTTTTTTGTCCCTCCAATTTATTCTATAGGATGGGGGGTATTGCTACCCATCACATAAAGGAATATCATTTTTTGCCTGGAAAGTCTGCTCCCAAAGACCACTAGCCCTTAAAAATTCTAGTGACATAAAATTCTTTGACTTTTCTGTCTCAAACTTTTCCTGACCTTTTCTATTCTTGTTTGGAGAAGAAGGCCTGAAATTATAAGGACCTTATCAAGGTTCTGACGGAGATCAAAGAAAGTTAGCAAATAGTCTCAGCTTCCTCATTGTTTTCAGTGCTACTGCCCCATGGGATGCATTTGAAACAACTTTGTTAATTTTATTAACATATCTACAAGCATTTGGTGTGATTTCCTATGCTGCTCAAGCTGTTTAGAAAAAATAAACTACTTTTACCAAAGTGTGTTTCAGAGAATCACAATGCTTGGTGTCTGGTTGAAAGAGCAGCAAGTCAATTTATTTCCCCAAAGAGGTCATTATGAAAGACAAAATATCTCCTTTAAAATTTTCAGTGTAGTATGTTTATTCTCAAGAATGAGGGTATTAAAGTTTGTTTGTATCTGAAGACTTTAAACAGCTTTTCAAACACGAGTTAATATTGGCATTTAAGACGTAAAATCTATTGAAGATTAACAATTAAAACTTTTTTTAAAAAAAATGGAGTTTCAACACTCATGGTAGCCAAAATTTCAATTACAGTTTCATTTATTCATCCGTTCCTTATTAAGTAGTTTCTCACACAAATCAAATGAGGATTGTGCCCTCAAGGAGCGCATAGTGAAATAAACAATACCAAAGTTTATTTATAAATATTTACACAA
>NW_012137414.1:2448174-2455787 GCF_000956105.1 Propithecus coquereli
AGTGCTTTTATCTTTATTACCTTATACTCACAAAAGCTCTGTGTGGAATAAAAGACAATGGTTATTAAGGGCTAACAAAATTGACTTTTCAGTATACACAGTGGCTTCTTACCTATGGGGAATAGTAATAACATAATACTAGCTATGTATATTGGGTGTTTACTATGTGTCAAATACTGTTTTATGCATTTTACATATATTAATTCATATCATCCTCACAAAAACCTGAACAGTTACTTGTTGCCATTACCGTTGTTTTATAGCTGTGTAATCTGAAAGCAATTAAGAAACATGTCCATGGTCACTAAGTACCAGAATCACAACTTAAACCCAAACATTCAGGCTTCAAGTCTCACACTATCAAACACTATCCTCTCCAGACTCTCTAATACAATGTAGAAAGCACTAAACATCATTTAAAGTGCAGAGAAATGCATATAGGAATTGAGAGAGAGAGAAAAGATAGATGTCTTCCAGCTTGAGGGCTCAGAGAACAAAGGAGGATTTGAATATGGCTTTCCTTGAAAAGTAGGTTGTATATGGGTAAGATGAGATGAAGGAAAGGAACGTCAAGGTCATCAAATGACACAAAAGTAGCCTGGACAGCTATTCATTTTGGTAGGAGTTGAGAGGGTCCATGGAGAGGTATAAAATGTGAAATAAGATTGGAAATTGAGATTCGAGGCCAATTCTAGAGAGCTAGGTAAAGGAATTTGTAGAATATTCTGAAGACTTGGAAAGGGCATAAAAGGTATTTGAATAGGGGAGTCATATATTTCTGTCTTTTGTTGGCAAATACTTATTGAGCACCTATCAATAAGTGCCACATGCTGTCTTAGGTAATGAGAATATACAAATGAATGAAGTAAATAAAATATCTGTTCTCGTGGAATTTATACTCTAGTTACAACTCAAGCTATGCTCTAAGGCACTTAATTTGAATGGCACTCTGTAGGATGGATTGGAGCAATTGGTGCGCATGAATGGGTGGAGGAAGGTAAAAGATAATAAGAACATGAATTAGAGCAGTGGAAAGGAAACTGGAGAGAAAGGAATGGGTGTAAAGGTTTATGGAAACAAAATCCATAGATCTTAAAAATGAACTTGAAAGTGAAGCAAGTGAGGAGATGTAGAAATGACTACATGTTTTGAAATCTCTCTGACTAAAAAGGTGGTGCTGTGATGAAAAGCAGTATAGGACATAAAGATTTGGTATTTAAAAAATGGCCCATTTGGGTCATATTGGATTTATGCTGTCTATGAGATATTTGAGTATGAAATATCCTACATACAGTAAAAAATGTGAGATGGATACTGGAAAGGATTAAAAATGTTCAAATCGCCGGGCGCGGTGGCTCATGCCTGTAATCCTAGCACTCTGGGAGGCTGAGGCGGGCGGATTGTTTGAGCTCAGGAGTTCGAGACCAGCCTGAGCAAGAGCGAGACCCCGTCTCTACCAAAAATAGAAAGAAATTAATTGGACAGTTAAAAATATATAGAAAAAAAATTAGCCGGGCATGGTGGCGCATGCCTGTAGTCCCAGCTACTCGGGAGGCTGAGGCAGGAGGATCGCTTGAGCCCAGGAGTTTGAGGTTGCTGTGAGCTAGGCTGACGCCATGACACTCTAGCCCGGGCAACAGAGTGAGACTCTGTCTCAAAAAAAAAAAAAAAAAAGAAGTTCAAATCATTGGATTAAAGGAGATGAACAGAAGACTGTTTCTAGTAAATACTAATATTTTGGCACATAACTGACACTTAATAACTATTGATTGAGTATTGAATGACGTTAATGAGATTAACGAAAACAAAACAAAATGCTTAGAATAGATACCAAGGTAAATAAAGAAGGAAAGAGTGGTTAGAGAGGTAAGGAGACAACTAATAAAATATATTACCCCAGCAAGTCAAAAGGTGAGAAATTTTTCAGTTGACTGCACTGGGCGACAATAACAAAATATGCATAGATTTCTAGGGCAATGAAGACTTGTTAAAATATTTGCATTTGGTAGTTATGGTGATTTCATAGGGAAATGTTTCAGTTGAGAGGAAGACGTAAAAACTAGACTGAAAATGTAAAGGAAAGAAGGATGTTTAGGAAGTAAAAATATTTCCCTTAATCAACAAATTCCTATTAGGGGAATAATTTGAAACTTGCTTTTTGGTGATCTTGGGTCTTTGCCTAGAATGCTGAGTTGGTATAATGGGTAGAAGAGTAGGTTTAGTAGGAGTTCAGAAGGTCAAATTTAGGTTCAAATCCTGACTCTTCTATATATGCAAGATGAGTATCTCAACACTGAAAATCCAAAATCCAAAATGCTCCAAAATCTGAAACTTTTTGAGCTCCGTGACATGACGGTCAAAAGAAATGCTCATTGGAATATTTCAGATTTCAGATTTTTGGATTTGGGATGCTCAACTGGTAAGTATTAATATAATGCAAATATTCCAAAATCCCAAAACATCCAAAATCAGAAACACTTCTGGTCTCAAGCATTTCAAGTAAGGACTACTCAACCCGCAATTATGTGACCTTAGCAGAAGTCACCCAAACTCTCAAACTTTCAGTTTTTTCATCTGTAGTAAGAGTAAGGATGATATTACATCATGCAAGGAAAACACGTAATAAACTCCCTGGCACATAGAAGTATTCACAAAAATTGTTAAATATAATTACTATCTATGCTAAAAACTGGATAAATACATGGTGTTTTTAATTTCAGAAAACTAAATATTCATTGAGATAGGCTTTTATTTTGCATAACTGCCCTCCTAAGCTGGTATAATAAAACTCAAACTAGTTGATTTTCAAGGAAGTAGCAATAGATAAATTACTTAACCTCTCCAATTTTATCCTTCTCAACTGAAAATGGAAATAATAATAGTACCAACACCACAGGTTTTCAGTGAGAATCAAGTTAGAAAATGCAAGTAAAAATAGTTTGCCAATTATAAAAAATGAAATATTTAGCTATTATTCTCATTATTAATTAATATAACTTTGATCCATTGATTTTTAGGAGTACAATATTAGATTTATATCTTCAGTTTGACTTTTGTCTAATGGTAATTCATAACATTAATAAGGACCTTTTACTTGAAGAAAGCTTTTTCAAAGTGCTTTTATCTTTATTACCTTATACTCACAAAAGCTCTGTGTGGAATAAAAGACAATGGTTATTAAGGGCTAACAAAATTGACTTTTCAGTATGCACAGTGGCTTCTTACCTATGGGGGCTTTTCTTTTGGTTTGTAGATATAAAATTACAGAATCCAATAGTTGAATTACAAAGTTATTCAATTTAGTGCTGCTATTGTATCATTCCAGATAATTGCTTAATGTAATGGCAATATCCAGAAAAATAGCTTCTACAGGTTTCAATCATTCAATTAACATGCTTACGTATGAATAAGACCATGGTAACATCGTCCAGAATGTTACAACTCCCATAATCAAGTGACTAAACTCATACTGCCTTAAATTGAGGTGATTGTTTTTTCATCATTGGGCAAAAAGTTTGGATTCTTATTTTCTATATTCAGTCTTTCTTTCTACAGGAGATAAAACACCACCAGTCCTGAACGTTTATCCTCATTGACTCCCTTTTGTAAACTTTTAATTATATTCACTATTTCCTTTTGGATTTTCTTTGGGATCTATAGGAATTTCAGGATCCAAAACTGGAACATAATAAAGTGCTGAAAATAGTAAGAAGACAAGCCTGTGGCTCTTAAATCTATTCCTGAGTATTATAGTCCATAGTATTATGAATGTGAATGGCCTTTTTATAGTAGCAACACAAGAACAAAAGGAAAAATAAAATTCCCATGTTTATATGAGAAAAGAAACTAATTTTTATTATTAGAAATAGTTTTTCAAGATATTGGATACATTACCGCAAAACTTTTGCTTTTTCCACAGTATGAGTTTTACAACAAAGCTTTGCTAGTTCTTTGGCTTTTTTCTTGGTTAATTTCTTAAGAGGGTCCCTATAGCTATGTCCTTTTGAATAACATAGAAGATAGCATCACATAATACTAATTCTATGCTACAGTAAGTAATATTTTGGTGACATTTAGGTATATTTCTGAGTGGACTATGGGTAAATTCAAATAATGACACAGATTTGTGTGTAATATCATTCATTTCTATGGCTTCCATGTTTATGTTCTTCAATTTTACATCTTCAATCCAGATCTTTCTCAAAACTTTGGGTCCACATTTACAACTGCTTCAAGGGAGGGGATGTTTTCACCTCTGATTGTTTACTCACAGATACCTCAAACCTGAACACATTCTTGACTTCCCTTTCTGCAACTGTTTGTCCTTTGAATTCTGCAACCCCAAAAAGGCACCCTCTCCACTCAGTCATGCCAAGTGGTAAGCAGGCACTAGTTCCTCACTTTACCTCACATTCTCCCTCCTCTCCACCTCCCATAGAGCACAGCACAATGTTGATTTTTATCTCTAGATAGCTAACATATCTGTTTCATTTGTTCAACCTCATCACCTTAATTATTAATTTTTGCCTGGGATATAACAAAAATGACTCCCTAACTATTGTTCCTACACAGGTCTTATATCTTTCCAATCCATTCTCCTCACAGCTACCAGAGTGATCTTTCAAAAACATGTCTGGTTATTCCATTTCCTCACTTTGAACTATGACTTCCCAAAGACTATAGGTAAAGTCCAAACCCTTAAAAATAGGTGGCAAAAGGGACAGAAAGCCAGATTACACTTACTCAGCCCTTTGAGTCTAACACTCTGCCCCTCTGGTGGGTGTTATACATGTAACCTATCGTTTAATCCTGACAAAATCCTGTGAAGTATTATACTCATATAGAAGAGTATAATTAGGACTCATAGATTAGGCAATAAGCTAATAAGTGTTAAATTAAGGATCTTTCTGCCTACAAGGCCCATATTCTATTATATCATGATGTCTTTCTACATAATTTAGCCACAGCTGATCTTTCCAATTTCAGTCTTCAAACAACCGTACTCCAGCCAAGCTCCTTCAGATTCTCATACTACCACACTGCCCAGGCCTTTGGATATGCTGGTTTCTCTACCAAAAATTGTCTTTTCAACTCTGTGAGCCTGGCTAACTCCTAACACATTCTTCTAATGTGACTTTCTCTAATCAATGATTCTCTTGTCTGGACATCATCAGGATCACGGCTAGGAAATGCTGTGACCAATCCAATTTGAATCTCTGGGCGGGGGGTAGAACCTAGGGATCAACATTTTAAAAAAACTCCACCAATGTATAATCAAGGTTAAAAACCACTATTCCAGGTTAATTTCCTGGCCTCTCTGGTAGGAAACTCTGTTTTTGCTAGACTCTGTTTAGCCCTCTACTATAATACTCATCATACTATCATAATTTTGTCTTAGCATGTCTGTCTTCACCACTGGAATATGAGCCTCCCAAAGACAGAAATAATGTTCAAATATAGAGGCTTTTGAATATTTGTTACATAGTGTATGTTAACAAACATACACACACACACACACACACACACACACACACACACACTGCTAAAACCAAAGTTTTGCAGAACAATACTGACTTTGTGACCATTACTTAAAGTGATGGACTCTGTTTTTTTCCTGTTCTATTCTATTAATTGTATTCCTTTTTTTTAAAAAAAGTGTTGATTGATACTCATTAAATTAATTACACAACCCAGTACTTTGTCTGAACTGTATTTGAAAAGCACCTCTCTTAGGGCCTTCATGATGGGATTGGTTCTCTTTTAAGAAGAGAAATAGTCACCAGAGCTCTTCATCTCTGTCATATGAGGACACAGAGAGAAGGCAGCTGTCTGCAAGTCAAGAAGAAGGCCATCGTCAGAACCTGACTATGCTCGTGTCCTGGTCTTAGACTCCTAGCCTCCAGAACTGTGAGAAATAAATTTCTGTTATGTAAGCCCCTTCCCTCCCAAGAAAAAAGAAAAGAAAGAAAATCGCCTCTCCAAATATGTTTATATCACTAGCCCTAACACCATGACATGTAGCAGGTGTTTAGTAAAGATTTTCTGAATTAATAAAAGCTCTCAGGAAAATAATATATATATATATATATATATATATATATGTTTTTTTTACATATCCAGAGCAGTAGACAGTCATTACCAGGCTAAAGAAAAATATCATGAGTGACTTTTACATTCTTTAGACAACAATCAAAATCGATGAAAAAATACATATAAAACTCAATTCAAATTAAAGCAACAGAAAGGAATGCATTGAAAGTTTCCTTTCCTTAGAATTGCGAATACTTAAATCACCTCTCTATTCTGAGATGTCCCAAGAAATATGATACTTCAATTTATTCAAGAAACTAATTGTTCTTCTAAGGTTGCATTCTTTCTCCTTCCTTTGGTAGTAAACATTGAAGAAGCTATTTCCATAATTTCAATAATGTATTAGAGATCAAAGGTATCTTCTTTTGCAGGTATACTCATACATACAATTCAAAGTTCATCAAACTTGTCTCTCTGGAAATGTTTTATTTAACAGAAGAGAATTTTTGCAATTGGGGGGTTGAGAGGAGACATGGGTAAAATCATATGAGATTAGAAAAATTGAAAGATATGGTGTGAGACATGACCTGGATCACAGATGGAAGAATCTCAAATAATAACTGCTCCTTAATTTCTTTTACTGAAAAAAATATATTAATTATACCACCTTTATGACCATCTCTTCCCACCACATATCCACACCCACACATGTTCTTTACAAGCTGGTATCACAATGATCTCTCAGGAGTGCTTAGAGAACCACTTAATATTTGTGAAACTCTTGTGAAATATTTGCAAAGATGTAGAGTCTTCCCATTTTCAGTTAGTCACTCAGGGTTTGATGTTAGAACTTTAAACCATGAATGGCTTTGTCAATTCTTTTAGGCTCAAAGCAAAAAATGTTTTGAACAGAGACATAATTTGATTCAATTATGAATATAGTTAATCATTTAAAAGATAAATTTGCAATTTAAAAATCCCCAACTTTCACCCTTCAGGGCTCTATATTGTGTTCTATAAAAATACATTGGCTTAAAAATTCCAGTTAGATTATCAGAAATAATAATATTTATAAGAAAAATCTCCTCATCCTGAAGTGTAAGGACAATTGTAATGTCCTTGATTTTAGTAAGAAAAGTAAATAACAATTTTTTCTAATATAGGAAAATTATAATATCTTTCAGAGTGGAATTAATCAGATTAATTCTATTCAGAAAGTATATGCTTCATATTACATGTATGCTTACAGAACCTGTGAATTATGATTACTGCTGGGAGAATTAAATATCCTATGAAGTGGCTGCTAAACAAAAGTGATACGTAGTCTAGCAAGAGCTGGAGTCTCCATATATAGAAAAACTGATTGACAGTCACAGAGAAAAACACATTTTGTGAAGGTTTTCAACCTCTCTCTCCATTCAGCAGCATTTGTAAAAAGTAAAACATCACTGCTTTTGGGTAGACAGATATATAGAAATCTGTTGGGAGAGCTGTTCCTTTGGCTAGGCATTTGGAGTTTCCTTTTTTTAATATATGAGAACTACGCTTGCTATGTAGCATGAATCAATGAACACAATTCTACC
>NW_012137414.1:2456217-2474708 GCF_000956105.1 Propithecus coquereli
GAGTTGGCTATAAATGTCATCTCTATCCATAAAATGTAGTTTAAACCGTAGGCAACTGGAATTTATAGAAAACACAATATTGACTGTGAGGGAAGAAGAAAACTATCTCTGTTTTAAAATAATTTTGGAATCTTAGTTAATCCTACTATAGTTAAGGAGAAAATGCTATGTCAAGGTCTTCAGGAACTCTAAGGGAGTTTTATATGGCTTTTAATAATAAATACAGTTTATCACTTTGGGGCTGAGGCAGTAAAAAGCCCCTGCCTTATTTTCAAGCTCTCTCTTTTTCTGCCTTGGGTACACTGAAAGTTATGTGTGATGTGTGCCATAGCTTAAAGATGGAGGAGGGTAGCCTGATTGACATTGGGCTTTATGTGAGCAACAAATCAACTTTGGTTTTCTTATGCCACTGGGGACAAAAAAAGAATAAATACATTTTCTTGAGGAATATGACATAAACTAAGACATTTTCAGCATAATTTCTAACTATTTTTGAAAGAGAGATCAGAAGTCTAAACACAAATGTAGTTTAGTCTGTTCAGCCATAATAAATATAGTTAGGAAACATGGAGGGTTTTTCCTTTAATGATTCAGAATCTTGCAGTTTCTCAGGATGAGAAGTTTATAGATGAATTTTCATTATGTAGTACTGCAGATATAAATACAAATTGTGTAGGAGATAATGGATTTATCTTTGCTCTCAACCAGACTTATTCACTGCTTTAAGGGATGCTTTATAAAATCCCTGACAACAAATTATTTTTTAATCATTAGATTATTCTCTATTTTCCAAAGTAATCTGCTAAAAATCCACTTAATCAGGATTTTATTATTTATCTACCACAGCTGCTGAGAAAAATGTGAACTCATATATTTATTAAAATTATAGTGTAGCTTTATGGGCATTTACAAGGTGAAATAAAATTTTATTTATGAAATTACATAAGCCAAATAAGTTATAGTAGTGTATTGTCTAACTATACATCTAAGAGAGAGCAAAAAATTCTAAATTTGCATTGCCTTTACCTTCTATCACAAGCCATGTGAGATATCTGCAAAGATAAAGTCAGGTATTGTTCTAAACGAATTACCTCTAAATGATCATACTAACTCAACATGCATTGTAGAGGATAAAGTAGAATCAGAGGAGGATGCTACAGCAAGAATGATGAATTCAGAAGCTATAACTAGCCACTTTCGCCTATTCCATGGACCAGAGCGACAAAGTAGATCAAATATCATATGAAAACAGAAAAACAGGAGAAGAACAACAGGAAGAGGAAAGGAGAAGAAACTTTGCTTACTGTGATTTGATTTTGGAATTATTTTTCAACACAGGATATACTATCACTTTTTCATCATAGTTTAAAAATACGAAAAAATGGAATTAGTCTATAAAATTGATATTATTCTAACACTTCAAATTGTATTTGAGATGCTTATAAAGTTCATATATCAAGTGAGGAAAAACCAACTATACATAATAAAACTCCATAATAGTTCAGGAAAATTATATCGGGTATTGAGAATAAACTTTAGGAGCCTCCTTGAACTGCAGAATATGATTCCCAGCAAGACTCCATTCAAACAAAACTACCCTAAACTATGTTTTCAGTGTTTATGTATATAGAACTTTATAGTGATAATTTTTGTCTCTAGGAAAAACAATTGTCTGAAAATTATATGATCATTAAGTATGACAAATTTAGCCACCTCACTTTTATTTTCACAGATCATGTTAGAAAGAAAGCTACAAAATGCCAGATTAACATTTCAAAATGTATTTGAAATTAATGAAGGGAAACTGATTCAGTTAGCAACGCTAAATAAAACAGACAATTCATACAGATGTTTTCCCTGTAAAATATTAAATAAACACTCAAAAATGTCAACTTTTTCAATTTAATAAACCGATCCCTAACTTATTTCTCTATTTGAGCAAAGTTTCTCCTTGACCAAAGCTCTAGTTTTATATGCAAGGTTTTTTTTCCGGTCCAAACACGTACTTTTTAGAAAATAGAGGTGTTTAAATGGAACTATAAATGACTTTTCTCTCTCTTTCTGCCTCTTTCCTCCTTGCCCAAACACTGAAATATATCAGGTTGTATAAAACAGCTATTTTACTTTGTCCCCAGTTTGTCAATTATAAGCACAAATGCTGAGAATTGTTCTATTGGAGCTACAAGAGTGGTAAAGTGGAAACACTTGACTTACTTTCCATTGTTTCATCAGCTCTCGTACTCCCTTGGAGTCTTCTAGGAGTCTCTCCTTATGGGTAGCATCCTGTAGGACATTGGCAGTTGTTTCAGCTTCTGTAAGCCAGGCAAGAAACTTTTCCAGGTCCAGGGGGAACTGTTGCAGTAATCTATGAGTTTCTTCCAAAGCAGCCTCTCGCTCATTCACTCTGCAAAAGAAAAAATATCCAGATGTAATTCACAAATATCAGAATGGTGCACCTAGTGAACTCCACAAAAATAGCAAAGATGGAGGGACTAAATTGTAATATACCAACAAAAGAATGAGTTGTTGCTAAAGCTCTTCCTTTAAGCGACAGCAACTAGAACACCATGCAGGCTGTTAACCTTCGTTTCTATTTAACTTAAAGGCTTCTGCATGGGGGAGGAATGCAAAAATACCTATTTAAAAAATGAATGACAATTGCAGACTTCTATAAATCCCCTCCACAGAAAAGAGGTGATTTTATATACATACATATATATATAGTTAACTTTGTAGTTTTTGCTGGTCAGTTTGGAAAACTTATTTTAATATGCTACAAAAGTTGAAACCAACCTTTATAGGTAAAACCCTAAAACCCCTACACCGTGCTTGTCTTGTCTTTGATGTCATCCTGAGGCAGGAAACAAGCATTAGACAGGCAAGGATAAAAGTCAAGAGACTACAAACTTAGAGTCAAAAGATAAACACTGGAGGAAAAGATAAAAAGAAGGAATTGGAGTGCAAAGGGACAGAATACTAATAAGTAAAAAAATAATATTTCCTAGAAACCATTGTGCATAATATAATTTTGCATGACACCTGTTTGTTATAATTATTGTGTTAACTTCGTATGTCATTACCTGATGGTCATACAACTGAGAACATGGTCCAAAAGAAAAACGTTACATGTAATGGAAAAAGCAGAGTCTTAGAAAATGGACAGCTTTGGGTTCAATTCCCAATGTCCCTAACCAGTGATGCGACAGGACAAGTTACTAACTTCTCTGATTTCTCAGTTTCTCATCTGCAATATTTATTGCTGTGATGAGAATTAAAATACAATAAAGCATGTAAAGTTGAATGCCTCACATGTTCTACAGTAACACATTATTGTTACCCAAAAACATTAGTTCCTTCTGCCCACATCCCTCCTCATTCCTCTAGTCCTTTAAAAAGGATGAAACAAATTCCCTAATGACATAAAACTCTAAAAAATTATTCATATTTTCTGATAATATGTATAGTGCATGTATTGTGAATCCACACACACATATGCCCTCAGCAAAATCTACATAATAATAGCTTGGAAGGGAAAATTGCTTTAGGCAGTAACAATCCCATCTAAAAAGATTCAGGTAAATTTTGTCTGCAATGAGGAAATTAGTACTCTATTTAAATGCCTTATTTGCCTTCTATTACTACACAAACACTTTCTGGGATTAAACATAAACTAAAAATGGATTTTAAAAAACTGAACACTTGAATATGATACACACTGCTTGTTAAGATGTGATTGTCAATAATTATGCAAAACTGCAATTTATTTCAGCAGCAACTTTATCATGGGATGTGCAAACCAGGCAATAAACAACTCCTGCCGAGCCAGCGGCAGCAGAACCCCCGGAAGAGCTGTTTATTCATCATGGGTGAGGTTTTTGCTGAGCACACAGTCTTCTACAGTATAGTTGCAGCGCTCATACTGGATAAAAATCTTCTGTCTGCATTAACTGGTGGAGGGTAGAATAGGTTTATGGGGATGCAGCTATTGGAAAAAAGTAAGCATTGCACTAAGCTATTTATCAATTCCTAAACAAACTTTAATACTGCACAGCTGAAAGGTAGCGTAGTGTTCTGGTTGGGCAAATAAATTAAACCCCATGTAGTTCAAGGGCTAACCTGGACTGCTGGCTCCCTGCTTATCTAGTTTGCAGGCAACCTATCACTGCAAGGAGAAATATCAAAATCGTCATTTATTTATTTATCTTTATATTTATTATGATTTCAAAATTCAGAACCATTGCAACAGTTCCAAGAATCTTAATGCTACAATGTACCGGCTGGACCATGTGTAACTGCTGACAATTGACCTGTTCTGACCTACAAAAGTGGCAATTTCATCCAGTTTGTGCTAATATTTACTCCATCTCCAGCCCGAAGTTTGAGATAGAAACAAGCTGTCATAGTCCAGAAGACAAATGCAGGGTTAGACATTGACATATTTTCTAATGTAGTCCAATTTCAAACAAAATAAAAGGACAATATGAAACTTTGCCATGGCAGAGTGAAATTTAGAAAATTAGATATTGTGCATTTTATTATTGGCATTGTGTCTGCGATGAGCTGTACTTGATACATCTTAGCGCCTCTATCCTTAAACTAGAAGCAACACTTACCCTCTCCTTCCAACAAAAATAACTGGTCAATAACTTTCCAAGTTATTTGCAAAATGCAATGCACATAAATCAGATGAAAGTGTCTACGAAGACAATGAGATTTTCAGCTAAATCCTACCAGTGAGTTTGCTGCTTTGTAAATTAGGCCCTTAGGGAAGAACAGTAACTCTTTCAGGACAGTAAGGAACCATTTTCCTAAATGATACCCTGGTGATCAGAAATACTGACATCATGCTGAATATTTTCTAATTTGGAAAATAACTTAAAAATTCAATGGCAGCAACAGCAGAAAATCTCTTCAAATGAACTCCTTCACAAGCCTCTTTGATCATAGGTGAGACTGTTGTTTCCTATTTGTGTGGGGGATTTAAAGCTACAACCTTTCTCCTGGATCAATGCATGTACATTGTATTTCTAAATTTTAATTGTGCCAAGTCTAGACAAGAAATAAGTCAAGGATACTTAATTTCCAGATTTGTGCATTCAAAATAGCTCTAAATGTATCACATATTTTTAAATTTTCCTTAACCATATGGCTTTAAATTGTTTATATGATAAATAAAAGTATATTATAAAAATAATAAGAATCATAAAGAAATAAAAGATCTGTGTAGAACAAAACTAAAGATCTTGAATATGGATTATTTTTTAAAATTCTTCTGTACAGGTAATCAAACTATAGACCCTGGAGGAAATTTGGTTATACTTTAAAAGTAACAATGACCAGATAATTAGAAATTGTAATAATACTCTCTAAATAGAATCTACTGTATTGGTTAAGTTCGTTTTTATATACGAAGTTTAATAATCAGCCATTTCAGCTTTATGATGCACAAAAATAGCTGAGAATTTGACGGAGTAAAGAATGATATGGTGCTTTGGAAAGGTTTTCCTTCTACTCATAAGGGTACCCTGTACCCCTGTCAATATGTAAATAAGGGCGGTGTAGAATATTGTTCTCAAAGTATGGGTCACAGTCCAGCAGCACCAGCACCATATGAGAACTTACTACAAATGCAAATTCTCAGGCCTCAGCCTAGACCTACTAAATCAGAAACTCTGTAGATGGAGTCCAACAGGCTGTGTTTTAACAAGCCTTCCAGGCATTTCTAGTATGTGCTAAAGTTTGAGAGTCATTACTGCTAGGGATCAGATTTTGAGAACTATTCCTATAGCGGATGCTGGGCTAGGCTGTCCAGGCCCCTCTTCAGAACTGAAATACTTCCGGCCCCAGCTGCCAAGAGTGCTGCTGGCTGACAGTCCTCAGCTGTCATCCCTATCTGAGAACCGGCTTCAGCTAAAGAGAATTTCCTAGCTCAAAGTTAACCCCTTCATCCCAGAGGCTGACTGCACCCATTGACTGGTTGGTATATGATGCACGGGCTACGAAAGCCTGGCTCCCTTGCTGCAACTCAGGACGATGCTAAAGGGCTACCCTAGCTTCAGACCTCAGAGCTCCGCCTAGTCTTAGGGGGAAGAGAGGAAGTGTAGGGAAGGGAGGGAGAGGGGAGGGTTGATTGTTGTGGTTGTGACTGCTCCCCTCACAGGTGTTAATCTCGAGAACACGCCAATAAAATCCTTTCACATTAACTGCATTCTCACAATCTTCTTTCTGGGGAACCTGACCTGTTGAATTGTCACTCTAAATAAGGATTTTAAAAATATGCTTGCCTAAGGAATGTATGTGAAGAAACATACAACTACTTAGGCAGACTGTGGTCTCGAACAGGAACAGGATGGAGAATTCTCACATGCAGCAATTGTGTCTGAAGAGCTACTGCACTTTTGGTTGCCCTTTAAGGAGAGCTATAGATAATGCAGACTTGTATTATCACTAGTTAGAAGCAAGAATCTACTGAAGGGGTTAAGTGCTGGAGCTATAAACTTAGTACAACCCTACACCTGCCCTAGAAGGTGCTCACCCAGAGACAACTTCACGTGAAAAGCAAAGAATCACAGAATCCATGCCTTCAGCATATCCATATTCTTTTTAAGAACTGATTATCAACGAAGCATCAGATAAATATATTCTGATCTGGCATTAGACCTTCCCCCAACATACACCATAGTATCTCCGAATCAATCTCTAAGACTCCAGATTTTCTATTGAGTTGAATATCACCAGTTTCTTATGGGCCAACCTCATACATAAAAAGCAAAAGAAAAAAGGGAGGAAAACTTGTTCCTTTCTAAAGTAAACCTGAAGAACTTAATTAACATATAGACGATATTCCACTATTAGATATATGGATGAGAAATGCCTTATCGGTGCATTATATTGCAGGATTATAAGTATGTGTGCGTGTATAATCAAAAGAAATATATAAACACATTGAATATTTTTAGAAAAAAGGTTCAATCTGATATGGAAGGTTATATTTTACCCAGGTGTTTCCATAAAGTGTGACAAATTGGTGAAATTCACAGCATTCAATCTTCTGCTAAATAACATTGTGCTCTGGTATTGTCAATGGAATAACCAAGTAAAATGCTTTGAATCTTTTCTTCCTAGTTTACTTGCATTTCAGCCACTATCATTTCCTATGATATTTTTAGAAGAAGGATTACAGGACCATTATTTTTTCCTTTTTTGTTTGTGGGATATAGGTCAGAGAAAATGAGTACCCTAGCAACAGCTGGACCAGGACCAGAAAATTTCTTGCAACATCAAACACTACTCACGGAGCCAGAGTTAATCTGAAGTTCAATTTCTCTGTAACAATAAAACTTCCCACTACTTTGCTAGTAAATAAGTTGCACTTTGATGCTTTAAAAAAACTTTATACTGTATTTACAAGGGGCAGCTAGAATTTTGATACCTATGACTATAGAACATTTTGTAGAAATGATTCTTCTTAATCTGTAGCAATTCTATTAGTAATTTGCACTAATGAGTAGCATGAATCTAAGCAAAAGCTGTCAACAATGCCTGGACTAGTATTCCACTAGTTCCTTTCCTAGCAACAACTCTGTGGCTTTATCTGTCTTTGGGTACCATCTACCTAGAAATAAGACTACATAAGGGTTGTGGCAATGAGAGGATTCTTTTCTGCTCTGTTATCTAACTATAAAGAAAGGAATATACTCTCTCCTTTTAATTTAACTATGGACAGTGTGAGAAATGATGAATCTAGGATACAGCATAGAAGATAATTTTCAAAGCTAACACCCATATAGCTCTTTAAATGTTTTAAAACATATTCAGAGTTATTTTCTCATCATTTCATAAGGTATTTTCAATTTTTTCACCTACAGTCTGCTTCTTTTTTTTTTTTTGTATATTTTCAGTTGGATATTTCATTCCCTCCCAGTGGCTTCAACCTCTATACAGATTATCTTTGTTTTTGAACCTCATTCATATTTCTGCATGCCTACCAACATCTCAATCATTAATTCATCCATGCATCTATTCCATGCTTATTATGTGCCAGGGTCTATGCTTGATGGTGGTGACACAAAATTCAATAAGATGTGGACTTTGGCATTTCACATATTCAAGCCCAGTAAAGGAGGCAGATAGGTAAATATTTATCTATAGTTACAATGTGATTAGAGCTTTAAACTATCTGGATTCCTAACCAGTAGCTCAAATGTAACATGCATCACACTGTATTCATGAATTTCTATTTCAATTTGCCAAACAAGTGATAAATGTATTGAAACATTTTTGCCTCTTCCTATCAAAAGTAGTGATCATCGGCCGGGCGCGGTGGCTCACGCCTGTAATCCTAGCTCTCTGGGAGGCCGAGGCGGGCGGATTGTTTGAGCTCAGGAGTTCAAGACCAGCCTGAGCAAGAGCGAGACCCCGTCTCTACTAAAAAATAGAAAGAAATTAATCAGACAACTAAAAATATATAGAAAAAATTAGCTGGGCATGGTGGTGCATGCCTGTAGTCCCAGCTACTCGGGAGGCTGAGGCAGAAGGGTTGCTTGAGCCCAGGAGTTTGAGGTTGCTGTGAGCTAGGCTGACGCCACGGCACTCTACCCCGGGCAACACAGTGAGACTCTATCTCAAAAAAAAAAAAAAAAAAGTAGTGATCATCTAGTGGGGCTTTATCTCAAAATACAGTAATAGATACTCAATAAAAGTTTGCCTAATTGAATTGGTTTTTCATAAAAATAAGAAACCTTTTAGATATAAAGCACAGGTTATCACTGGTTTTATTTTGTTGTTGGAGAGATTGATTCTGAGAGAACTGTAATGATGTTCCCAAGGTTGTATACAAGTAAGTGGCAGAGTTGGGATTATAGTCCAAGTCTACGTTCTAGAAAAGAAGTTTTTTTTTTTTTTTTAACTCTGAAGATAGATATTTGTGTCCACTCCTCTCTGATATATTCACTGTAGTTAAAGAAGAAAAATGCAAAGAAGTCTATGCTGCTGAATCCTGGCCTTCATTTTGAAGCACAAATTTAACTTTCTGTCACTTTACCATAAGCAGGGTTGTTGAAACACACAAATACCTACACATAAGGGAACACACATACAAAGATATTCTCCTACCTCAACTATTGCAGAAAAGATCTAGCTGGTTTTTGCTTCAAAATGAAAAAAAATCCATTTTAAACGCAAATTTGCTGGTTTGCTGTTCACTGGCATATGAATTAACGAGGTTTTCATCCCCTCTCTCCTGAGGTCTGGTCCTAAATTACTCAAACTCTCCAGAGTTAATTGGAAACCATGACCTAAATGTTCCCAAAGTATTGCTGATTAGTTCTCAGAAAACTCATTCCCGTCTTTCGTCACCCCTGACAACACAGGATGACTTTTTAACATGTGCAGTAGCAACACACTTGTACGAAAAATAGATTAATCCTCCAAAGATAAACCACAGCTTTGGAGCTATCTGTGTAAACTTCCTTCAATGATATAGATATTTTAGAAATTATATATATATATATATATATATATATCACTTAGACTTTACTTTTAGATAGTAAGAGAATGTATGCATTATCAATCATGTAAGGAATTTTAAAATACCAATCCTATCTCTTTCATATTTTTTACCCTATAACTGTTTTTAAAAATTGAGATTTGCAAAATATATTATTAGGGAAACAACAATAATTATGTACTTTCCCTAAAATCATTAGGACATTCCTGAAAAGAAGAGATTTGTATTAGGAGAGAGCAGTAAAAAGTGTGCTTTCTACTATTGTTTGCATTACTTGTTTCATTTGATTTGTGTTTATGTGTCATAAATCACTGAGAAACATTAGTTGATGAAAGAAATGTACACAATATTATGAAGAGAGGACATATATATATACACACACACAATTTTTCTTTCTTGGATTTTTAAAGAGATTAACACTTTAGGATCTATATATTTTTCTGCTGATATAACATTAAAAGGTACTATTTGGGAAGTTTAAATATAATGTTGGGAGTAATGGATTACATTTGGTTTGATTCATATACAGAGACCCAAAATATTATCTTTGGCACTTATACAACTATAAAAGATCTTTAGAAAAATGTAGTAAACACTACTTTCTAAATAATTACAAACTTAGATTGGGGTTGGGCTTACAGTTGGACAGAATTTCTGCTTTAAAAACTCAATGATTTGTATAATGTGAATCTTTAAATTGATTTGGTCACTTGTAGTGTTAATCTCTTTAAAAGATACATTTCCTAACATTGATAGACTAGATTAAGTCACTTCTCTTCTAAAAGGATATGTGGAGAATGGTATAGAAACCAATTAAAAAAATGAGCTTAGGATCAACTCTTCAAAATCTCATAAGACTGTGCAGTCAACCAAATATATATTTTCTCATTCATAATAACTTAGAAAAAAACAAAACTGTAGACTGTTGGATGTCAATACATAATATTCAGAAGACAGCAAGGCAGACAGGTTCAATTTTCTAAGATCAGAAAGCAGACACATAGCAGATTCACTTTAAAAGGAAAGAAGTAGCTAACAGATCAACAGATGAAATGAACTTAACAGTGGAGTTCTATCAGCAGAATTTTGAAACATGAATGATTTTATAATTTCCGATATAAACTCTGAGTTATGGTGTCTAAATATTTGTGACTTTTATTACCTATTCCCTTACTCAGCACTCTATTATGGTTAATAATGCACTTTCGAAAGAGTCTTTTATATTCAGCATTTATTGTTATAGTATTTTGCACTAAAACGATGTTATTCAGTTTTGAAGCTCCTTTCACAGGATCCACAGATATCATCTCCTTTCATAAATTAAATAGCTTGATGAGGCTAATGAGGCAGGTTGTTATTACCATGCACAGTTTATAGAAGAGAAACCTGACTTTCAGAGAGGCTGGGTGAGTTTCCAAAACAAGTGGCAAAGCTGGAAACACCCAGTCTAGTCCACTGTTCTCAAGGTAGACTTGCCAAACTCCCTGTGAGGCAAATATAACGGAAGTGAATATATTACTATTAGCAAAAGCCCTTTGTTTTCTGTGATTATTATATGAATAGGATTATGGTGTGTGTGTGTGTGTGTGTGTGTGTGTGTGTGTGTGTGTGTATGAAGACAAAGAAATTATTATTCCTTTGCTTATTATCTTCAGCTGCCATCTAAGAGATACATTAGAATGAATACTGCACTTTGGACTTGAGATATAGGCTTGAGGATTTTACTCAAAAGGAGAGCATTACAGGAAGCAATCAGATATTTTAATTCTTATGAATTCATTGAAAATTACAGTACATGTAATTGCGGCCTTCTCATAACGGTAATTTAATAAATGTTAATCAGACAGATTATCTGGCTGTTTATACATTTTGAAAAATGTTTTACATAAAAATTTCTAACACGAAAATCAAACACTTCATACATTTATTTCTTAGAAATTTTACAGTAAAATAAATACATCCTTAAAAGAGCAATTGAGAAATGAATTAATTTCTCAAAATGACTAAGTCTTGGTAGATTCTAAAAGAACTGTCCTTTAAATTTTAAACCCACTTTATTGGCTCAGAGATGATTTACAAGACAAGATGTGGGATTACAAATAGCTTGAGCTATGAACTAATACCTTTTGTAACAACCTGGATGGAACTGGAGACCATTATTCTAAGTGAAGTATCACAAGAATGGAAAAACAAACACCACATGTACTCACCATTAAATTGGAACTGGTCGATGAATACCCATATGCACATATCGTAATAAAACTCAATGGAAACCAAGAAGGTGGGAGCGGGGAGGAGGGGATGGGTAAATTTACACATGACAGGTACAATACATGCTACCTTGGTGATGGGCACACTTAGAACTTTGACTCAAACTGCACAAAAGCGAATCATGTAATCAAAACATTTCTACCCTATAATATTCTGAAATAAAAAAAACCAAATAGCTTGAGCTGTTTAAAACTTGTGAAAATAAAGATTTAAAGTTCCTTGCTTTCTTACTTTTAATTACTAGGGTGAAAAACTACATTAAAAAAAACCTAGATACTATGGAATGTATTGATGGCTTTTTATAAGATCAATTAAAATTCATGAAGAACAATCATAAATTAAGGATTTTTTAAAATTAGAACTGCAACACTAAAAGAATGAATCCGAGGGCTGCACCTGGGGATGGCATGCTTGTAGCTCTGACTTGGGTGGTACAAAGGCAATATATGTAACCAAAGAGTTTGTATCCCCATAATATTCTGAAATAAAAAAATGCTCCCCCCAAAAGAATCCTCTGACATATGAATACATTACTTAATACAGTCTCTATATTCACCATCATCATCATCATTGCTCACCATCATCAACTTATTGTAAATTCCTTGAGGGCAAGGATTCACTACAGTTCTTGGTATTTAATAGATAATAAATTTAATTAAAATCAATAATCCTATCAAGAAGTCACAGTTTCTAAAAATGAGAGTCACAATCCCTTGTTCTTAAAAAACTTAAAATTATTTCTTGATGCGAATTTATTGAACAGTAATTTATATTTGTATGGAATTTTAAAGTTTAACATTGTTTTCACATAAATTATTTCAGTTGAACCTTATGATAATTTGTAGATATCATCTTTGTTATAGAAAACTGATTCTATAATAGACTATTATTCAGTTATCATTAAGATGTTTAAAAGTGAGACTGACCAATTCTATGGCCAAAATTGTGTTTTGCTTTGTAAACATGTAGCTATTCAATTTTTGGAGCTTGTTTCTTTCATCAAGTTTTATACTAGCAGTGAAAATAAGATGGTGGACCGTTTTTCTGGGCAACACATTGTACTTAGTTGTCAATGACTGAGTTTCTGTTACTATTCCATGAAAACTTAATGTATCTTCTTTTGAATTTTCAAAATACACTTCTGCAAAGAATGCTAATTCAATATTTTTAGGTGTATTGCAAAAACAGAGGGCATTAAAAAACAATAACTTTTGCCAAAATTAACCCTTTATTTGGGCAAATTTTCAGTTTGCCTATAAGTTTGATCCCGCTCCCCAGACATCAATTCCTGACAGGGGCTTCAAAGTCATCCTGTCCGGGCATCCATTTGGCTTCTGTCACCCAACGTACTCGTGCCCTCTCTGCTTTTTATCACCCATAAATTTGATAAGTATCCTTTCTGTAGCTCTACTCATGTTCTGTCACGAGCATCCAGTGTGTCAGGAATGAAAACAGAATCTTGTGGCATAATACCAGAGGTCTTCCTTCACCACTTGACACTGATCTATTAATCAACATCCTTTGTGTAAAAGCATGAAATGGTTTCTAAACCATCCAATTTACCTTGCATCTAGCCAGTATTTCTCCAACTTATTCACAAGGATATAATGAAAGACCTTGTCAAATGCCCCGATGAAATGCAAATGGACTGCTGCATTTTGCTTACCTACCTGTCTAAAAATTCTTCAATGTAAAAATTATTTTTGTCTCAAACATTTAGATGATGCAGGTTTTATTTATCTCTATATGCATATGTATCTGTGTTGTTTTACTAAATTACCTCGTTAATCTCTTCAAGAAATGGGTTTATATTTCTCTTATAGCCTCTATATAAGTAGCATTTAGCATTTTAAATGTCCTAAGTAGCTACAATAATATCTCTTGTGATTTTTATATAAAATTTAACTGCATTTGTCAACAACTGGTTAGAGGGCAATTGATATAGTTACGGAAGGGGAAGGAAAATAGAAGGGTGTCATCATCACCCTTTTATAGAGATAATGCTATTCAATAAAAGTGGTGGAAATAGACTATAACTGCAGTGATAATCACAGAATTTTGAACTATTAGGCTAGACCATCTAGCTCTATTAAAGGCTCATTTCATTTAGTCTTGTAAAAATGACAACCGTACCACCCAGATATAGGTTAGGTTCTCAGAGAATATTGCTATTTCATTAATTCACAAATCAGTTTTTGTCTGGAAAAATATTTAACCAAATTATACAAATCACACAAAAAAAGAGGCATTCTGGAAATTGAGAGAGGGTGTTTGACTACCACAGGGACTGGCATTCCATAGGGAGGCAGTAGAGCTGGTAGACTTCCTGCTCAACAAAGAGCTATCCCAAGTCCCACAGCATTTTGGAATGTCCCACTGGACATGGATGTATATGGAAATCCTGTTTATAAACACCTGAACCTGGAACTTAACTCAATTTTACATATAAACATAAAATATTTTTCCTCAAGGTTTTAAGACACATTGAATTTTTCAGGCATGCAACTAACTGCCATAAAAATCCAAGAAAAAAATTTACTTTGTGCTGTTAGGATTTTTGCCAAGAGTTGTTTAGCATTTTGGAAAATTACCCAATGGATGGCCAATGCCGCTTGTGGTATTTGAGTCACTGTACAACATATCGGTGTCACTCTGTGTTTGTTGATATTGCCTTCATAGTCTAATCACCTAAAAACTTCACTTATGTTCCAGAGTGATCCTAAAACATGTTATTTTATTATAAACTACTCTTTTTTCTCTTTAAAATTAGAGTTAGAGCATCATTTAAAACATTTCGTGTATAGGTAGGGTATATTATCTACAAATTTTGGTTTATGTTAGTAAAGAAGGTATTACTAAGTATTATTTTAAAAGAAAGAAACAAGGGGTGGCAGTGTGTCTGAGGAGTTTGAAGACCATTGATATAGAGCCACAGGGAAATTTCAAGATGAAGTATATTATACTGAAAATAAATAGAATTTTTGAGGAGAAAACGAGGATGTTTTCCCTCCTGTGCATCCAATCTCTGATCCTTACAGCTCCATAGAGAATGAAATAGCATTTTAAAAATTGCTCTCTTTTACAGCCAGCTGTGACTATCAGTGAACCGGAGGTCTACTTCATATACGAACCTGAATTAAAAACAGCCAGCCCTTTAGTCAGTTCAGAGCCCACATTCTTGATTACATTTGACACAATAATCATCATCATATCTTAAGACTCAAATCAGCCTGACAGTGTTCGACTCAGGGCTGCTTCTCCCAATTAGCTGAAAATTGCAGCCCAGCTCATCTCCTCGGGAGTAAGTTTACATTTACAATTTTGCTGTGGCGTAAAGGCAACGAACAAGATGGAAGGAACAAATCAGCTTTTTAACTTTTACACTAACTGTTTTCAGTTTACCTAAGTCTCGTGAACCCGTTTCAACAGGAATGAAAAAGAGTAAGCATTTTTGTTATTATTTTTAAAAACACACAAAATTTAAGAGGTAACTAGAGTTTGGACTAGAAAGGAGAAATAAACATATACTGTGAATATTTTTATGAATTATTTTCCAGATGAAGTCCTGCAGTAAGGACAGCTTTTTTTGGGTAAAAGATACAGTAAAAATAATTTGCAATGAATAGGTACATATAATTTGAAAATGAGAAGTGAATAAATGTCAAGGTCCCAGGAATGAATTTCCAATATGCTAACATGGTAACTCTGTGTCCGTGTGACGTAAGCGTTATTCTCTGTATCTGGTTCAAAATTACTTCTCTCCTATATTTCTAGGGGGGAAATACCTAAGGAAATTTTACGCATTTTATTTATTCAATTATGATACCTTTCTATGCAGATCAAGATGTTTTGTACATGCTATGGGAAAAATGGAGTCTGACTAGGCAGCCGTACTCCATGGTGGCTGTGCTGAAGATTTGCTCAGATAACAATGTCCCTATGTGCCATCTTCTAAGCAGATAACAGCGCAGATGTAGAAGAAAGAAATATACAGATGAGAAAAACATGAGTCTAGAAAGTAGGAAAAATACTGAGGCGCAAGAGACCTGGAAAAGTAAGACAACTCTGGAGGGGGCTGAGATACAAGACATGTTGTAGCCACTGGGGATGAGGAAATATGTGGGCAGGAACAGGTATATAAGACCTGACAGAACGCAAGAACCCACGGGAAGCAAATGCCAACAATAATGGAGAAATACCATTGAGGCTGAGATGGGGATAAAAAGGAATAACGAGGGAGGCAAAGATGGGGACAGGAACACTGGCAAGGTGAAAGAACTAACAAATAAGAGAGAGGAGGCACAGTAAGGGCAGCATATCTTTGAGTCTGATTATTCCCAAACATCTCTATTCACCCAAAGCTAAGCATTTCCTACAAGAAACCATGTTACGAATATCTATAGCTCATGGATTATCCCTAAAGAAGAAATGTTTATTTTTCTTATAGTACGGTTGCATATATTTGGGATTTAGGATGGATTTTTAAGGTCCAGTTCCTGATACAAGTTTTAATAGTTTTGCAGGAAAGAAGGCAAGACTGTTAGAACACATGAATGGCCATCTGTTATATATAACATCAACTAGGTGGATTTTGCCCCAAATCTTTGTGATATGAATTATTGAAGAAAAAGATTCTCAGTGAATTAATTGATGGCTTCTCCCTTAGAATTAGTCAACAATCTGTGTACTATAAGCAACACTTCTGTAGGCTCCGTTCTTTAGAAAACCAAGTTCACATTTTCCATTGTCAGAGCTCCCTTTGAGAGCTCTTAACCTTTAGAAACATAAAAATATCCTCACATAAGCCCCATTCTTTAACATTATCTAGAAAAAAGCATAAATTCACACTTCATTAAAACTACACAGTTCACTGCTATAAGTATTAAGAAGTTAATATATACTTAGTAAAGTTTGGCAAAAATAATCAGAAATGAGCTTTAGTAAAAATATCTGCGTATTGAATTTTACCTTCTCTCATGTTACCTAAGAGTGTTTTTCCAAATTCTAGTATAGTCAAATCGTAAGGAAACTGAATTGGAAATCCTTTGAGTGCATACTTTAAATTATGGATACCATTTTGTAAAACATCTGGCTCATTCTTGTGCTGACATGATTTCTCAAAATAAAAAATATGCTCTTTAGATGTTGTAATTTAAATAAAACCCTTAATGATTAATCAAATGATTTGCTTTAGTTGGTTTCAAGGTATATGCTAGTTGACAACATTGATGCTGACATAACACTTTAAAATCCCACACAAGTTGACTACTGAACAATTTGGTCCCTTCCCTATTAATGTACACAGAAGCATAGTTATGAATTACTTTTGTTAGCCACAGAATGGGATTTAAATTTTTTTACGTGTGTTTTTTCTTTTATTATTATTATTCCAGGGTTTTGTGAGGGTACAAACATTATAGTTACACTTTATGTCTTTACCTCACCCAAATGCGGGTTAAAGGGATTTAAATTTTAATCCAATGCTCCCTTTTCCTTATTTTGCTCTATGATTTCTGTAAACGCAAAGAAATAAAGTTTACACAGCAAGAGCAGTGCAAGAGGAAAGGCCAGTTTACAGAATAACCGCAATACATTTTACTTGGAAATATCTCTGAAGATCACCTGAAAGCTTAATTGACACAGGATGAGACAGCACAGCTAGGAAAGATGAATGCCGTTCAGATGACTGTGCTTCTGAGTTTGATCTATCTGTTCACTTTTTGGTATAAATCAAATTGTTGAATTAAATTTCACAAATGTTACAGATAATTATTGAGGGAATCATTGGTTCTGCAAGTAACTTTCTAGACTTGAGCTCAGCTCTTCCACTTCCCTGCTATATGACAGGAAGCATGGTCAGAGTTTATTGCTACCCTTCCACCTCTCTGAGAAACCATTGCGCACTTCACTCCTGAACTTTCCTTCCTAAGTAAACATTGTCAGTAGGAAAAAATGATTTATTGATAAACTCTTATCTTTTTTCCTTTCTTATTTACAACATTTCTACCATTATGTGACCAGATTCCAGGACTAAACTTAATAATTACTTCATTGTTAGGGCTGGGTGTGTTGCCTCACGCCTATGAACCCAGTGCTTTGGGAAGCCGAGGTGGGAGGATCGCTTGAGCCCAGGAGTTCAAGACCAGCCTGAGCAAAATAGCAAGACCATGTCTCTACAAAGAAAGTTAAAAAAAAAAAAAAATTAGCCAGGCGACGTGGTTCATGCCTGTAGTTCCAGCTACTGCTGGGGCTGAGGCAGGAGGATCGCTTGAGCCAAGGGCTTTTAAGTTGCAGTGAGCTATGATCATGCCACCGCACTCTAGCACTCTAGCCGGGGCAACAGAGTGAGACCTTGTCTCTTAAAAAAAAAGGCATTTAATAAAATTCCACACCCACTCTTGATTTAAAAAAAAATAATTAGTTACATAGTTTGAGTTTTTAGAGAAAAAATTACATTCTTTAGAGGTAAAGTAGTAGTTTATCATATGTACTATAAAAATTTAGAGGTTTTGATAGGCACATATATTTTTTACTTCTCATTTGAAAATATAAACCTCATAATTTCCCCCATCTAATCATGTGTTTTCTGAAGCATATATTTTTAAAGTAGCTCTTAAAACTTGCAACATTTAATACAGTTATAATTATTTTAATCTTCATGAAAAATAATGTGATTAAAATAAAAGTATTGGTGTAAACTTGGTGTTAGAAC
>NW_012137414.1:2475218-2480136 GCF_000956105.1 Propithecus coquereli
GCAAAGAGTGAGCACTTAATTTTTACTGAAGTAGTTAATTAGAAAAGGTAAATATATGTCCATATCAGACTTTTTACCTTAGATACTTTCATTATGTAGTAATCACACTAGTGCATATACAACTGCCACTATTTGAGTATGACTTGTACTTTCAAAGTTAGAATCATAAAGCTCTACCAGGTAATCTATTTTCAAAAGCAAATTTTAGCAAAACTTTGGTATACAAATAAAGAGATGAAGAGAAACTAGTTTTTCCAGAAAGAATGGCAGATATTTGCTTAGATGTTCTCTTGGAGCCAGCCATGTTAATATACTGGCTAAGGCAGAGAAGACTTGACAGAATTATTTGAAATATTAAAAAGTAACAAATCACCCCACATGAGAAAAGTCTTAAAGAATTAGAGAATCTAACATCATATAAATGATGCTGTAATGTAAACATTAAAAAAAACTAAAAGTCATACACAAAGAGTGCAATGCGCACCACCCGAAGAATGGACATATTTGAAACTCGGACTTAGGGGGAGAGGGGGAGGCAAGGGCAACATACGTAACCTAAACATCCGTACCCCCATAATATGCTGAAATAAAAAAAAAACTAAAAGAAAAAAAAGAAGACTGATAGCAAATACAAAAATTTTGTGTCAGAATTAACACGAGCTGGTATTTTGACCTTAGGAAAGTCACAAATTCTCTGTGCCCTGGTATCCTTATCTGAGTTATAAATATTTTGATATTGAAATCAGTGACATAGATTCAGAGGTTCATTCAGACCCATAAAATTTTACATTCATTTGGAATGTGGGTGAGCAAATCGTAAAGATGTCTGTCTACCTGCCAGTCATTTGGGAAGCAGAGCATACTCGAGAGCAGACCCAGCCTGAGCAAACTGCCTTACATTATCAATTAAGGGCTTGTAGTCAAGAATAAGTCTCAACTCACTGGCTTTCCAAGGAGTCTGAAATATCTTGCTAGAACTTTGACTTTCAACTCTGGTTCTTGTAATTGCTCTATTGTTAGCCCTGGCTTCTCCTCAGAATAGACTAGGTTTACCCATCAGGAATGGTTGCCAAGTGACATGGGTTGGCCAGTATCACTTCATGTGAGAAGTATATGGAGGCTTATTCACACACATCAAGTGCTTGGCTGGGCTTCTGGAATTGCCTACCTGCCAAGATAAATTTTCCTGTCACCAGCAGCAACCTAAAAATTAGGCTAAAAGTAATCATTAGCAGGGTGTGATTTATATGTTTTGTGTGGAGGGAAAGAAAACCCCAAAAGTATGAGTTAGCCCCCTGCTATTAAAATGTTGATGAAGATAGAGTATCAAGGAGGGTTTAAGGAGTTTGTTTCAGGAAAAAAAAAAAACAGCTTATTAGCAGATCCCAGAAATTATAATATTGTCTATTGTCTCTTTTGTTTATACCTATCTGCCAAAATAAAGACTTTGGCTAAGTGCAGCTTCTTTTACTAGAGATATCTCAGATTACTTCTATGATTTCTAAATGATTTTCCCTCTATCCTCCTTGTGGAAAGTCTCAGGTACAGATAGATTCAATATGATTTAGATATGCTGTACTAGGGAACAAATCTCTCTTTTCCTCTCTGTCTCCCTCTATCTATCCTATCTATCTATCTAATCAATATTCCTAGAACAAGTCCCTAAACTTCCAAAAGAATATGAAATAAGAATAATAATTTTGAAAAACATAACAGAAAAGATGTCTGAGTAGAGTTAAAGATTAAATAACACAAATTCCCTTGGTTAGTATGGCAAATTAATAGGCTTATGCCCTTGATGAATGACACTTGAGGATACTATTTGGGTGACTCCCAGTGAGATGATCTCTATGCAGTGGCCCAGCCTAGACTCTGTGCTATCTATGTTGTAAATGCTGAGTGCATGGTCTGTGCACAGTGCTGGGCCAGATGCCATGGTGTCATGTAAGATTCTTCTTAAGAAATTGGTTTCATGGTCAAAGTTTTAGAAGGAATGCATACTATTTAGACTATCCCTTTCTCTCATATATTTATAAACACACGTGATTTGTTGATTCACAAGGCGTACACTATAATAAAAGGTCTGATTAGGCCTATAGGAAAGAAATTTGTTTGCCTTGATTTAACCTGATATTACTTAAACTTTTTTTGAACCATAGAATACTTTCTTCAGTTATCACTTAAGATATAGTGAAACTAGTTCTGCCCAAATCCCATTTGGAAAAAGAAAACTACTCTAGATGAAGAATATATTAAGAGGATCAGGATGCTCAAGTCATGTGTCCATCTGATGCTTGAAATGATTATACCATACGACTGCCAAGGCATCACTAATGTATTTTTAAATACTCTATAACCTTACAAGGCAGCCTGTTCTATCTGTGGACAGCTTTATCACAAAATCCTTCTCTCTATTAAGCTGAAATATAGGTTCTTAAGACTAGATTATATGCTTAAATTCATCCAGCCTAAGATCCCTTAGTTTTCCTCCCCCACTGCTCTATCACATTGTGTGTGAGTAAAGAGAAATAAAGGAAAGAAGGAGGGAAGGAGAAAGATTATTGTCACTAAAATCCCTATGTTATCTCCACATTCTGAATGTTTTTGGCTGGTGTAGTGCAGTAGTTCTCAAAGTTTAATATGCATACAAGTGACCTGGAGACATGAAATCTTGTTAAAGTTTTCCACGCCCCATCCCCAGAGATTGTGATTTAGTAGGATGGGGTAGGACCCATGAGTTTACATTTCTAGCAAGATCGTAGTTGATGCCAATGCTGCTAGGCTGCTAGTCCAAGTACCCCACTTTGTGTAACATTTGAGTAGTGGGTACATTGATGTTTTGTCAAACCCCCATGCCATAGCTGATGGGAATATTGACTCCTAACAGCTCACAACTGCCTCCTGCACTGGAAATTGCGCTCAGTTATAGGTAGCTATTTTACTCAAGTTCGTCCTCTCCCACGGGGTGATGCAGGACCAATAACTGGCTGATACTGGGGCACAAAGGGTCAGGCTCCTTGCCTCAATTCAGGATGTGTCTAAAGAACCCTGAATGTTCCAGAAGTCCCCTGACAATCTGCTGAAACCTCAATTCACTGCAGGTTGGCTTCTCCCTCTGCCCAATCTTGCCTCTCTCACATCCTTACATGTGTATCTCATGGGAACACTCCTCCACAAACCTCTTGCACATAACTCCATCTTTGAATCTATTTCCAGGGAGCCTAGTCTAAGTCACCCAGGTTTTGGTTTCGTTTTATTTTTCTTTTGAACCCAAGGGTAGCATCTTACATTTACATTGCCCATTCCAATTTTCAGCCTATGAGTCGAATTTGTTGAAAACTTTTGGCTCTGATATTCTCATCCATTGTATTTGCTATTTCTCTCTGCTTTGTGTCATTGGAAAATTTGATAAGAATGTTATCTATGTCTTCATCCAAGCCACTGATGAAAATATTGGAGAGGATAGAGCTGAGATTAGATTACTGCAAATAGCTGCCAGAAATCTCCTTCCAAATTGATGTGTATCCATTAAACAGCAATGAAAGGATCATAGGCTTCAGAGTTGCAGATTTGGGATGGAAACCAGCTCTGTGTAAGGAGAGGTCAATAGCAAGACTCCCAGCTAAAGAGAACAATGCCATTTTGGCATTTCTATTTTAATAGAAATCTTAGGTACTGCTTACAATATTACATATTAATAAAACATCTCACTACAAAAACAAAATAATCATTGAGAAATTATGATTATTATCCACCTAATTTGTCTCAGCATAAAAATTATATTTGGTCACTTTATGGAGGGTTGTTTCCTTTAAATATTTTTTAAAAGAGGTTGTGACAAAAGTAAGTTAAATAGCTAATCCAATTTGACTACTAGAACTAAAATACATGGAATATAGCAGAAAAACACAACCCCTCAGTAATTGTATGAGTAGCCATAAGTCTAGGCAATGTAGGTTATAATCTCCAAAGGTGCTCGAATTAGGTTCATCTGACTTGCTTTTAAATATACTTTGGCATAAAAATACTGGCTGGACACAGAATGATGTAATGAGTTTCATAATTAGCAATCTGATGAAGCTAATTGCGAAGCTGAATGTTAGAAAATATTAAAACACACAACCACTGCTTTGAATGGGGAATTGATTTCCCACTTAATTTAAAATAGTTTTCATCTTTTGGCATAAATACTGATGACAGACAGAATGTCCAGAGCATAAAACATTGGCTGGAGGAATGAGGGTATTATTTTTGTTTCTGGCTGTTTAGTAAGTCACCATGTACCTCAAGGAATTATTTCCTTTATGTTTTTTCTTGAAAAGATAATACCTGTACATTTCCTTCCTAATAAAAATGTGATAGGAATTATTAAAAGAAAACAAAAACTATCTGAAAATGATTGTAACTGTTAATAAATTAGGGTTAAATAAAACAAAGATAGGCAAAAAATATATTTACAAAAATATGATGAAAGGAAATGTTAAAAATGTTAAGGATGACTCTCTTTATTGCTAAATTTTTGATATTTTCTGCAATAAGAATCACATTATACTAGGGGAAAAAGTTATTTCAAAATATAAAATAAACCTCCAAGCATAGAACAATGGTAGATAAAATATTGAAATAGAAAACCAAAAAGACACAATCTGGGCTTAGAAACAATTTAAGTAGCTCTGTGTTTCAGAAATGCCACAAAACCATACAATGATGCACAGGGCTGTAGACACAGAGCTGTGGCTGTGTCACACAGGCCCTGGGCTGGGAAATAGGTAGCAGTTGCTAGGAGTTCAGATTCTGCTGAACTCAAGAATTTGAAACTGCTCTGTGCTAGACAAAGGACCTGAGCCAGGCTCTTTGCTGCAATTAGTCAGGGATGGCATCAGGTTTCCCTATTGGTGAAAGGGGCTGCAAAAAAAAA
>NW_012137414.1:2480812-2493675 GCF_000956105.1 Propithecus coquereli
GGTAGAGCCCAGTTCAGGGCTATAGGACTGGGTTAGAATGAAATGGCTACTTGGCTCTAACACCAGGTAATTTTTCACACCAGTATATCACTGATGACATGGTTCCAAATGTCTCCCTTTGCATGCAATCCCTGCAAGCTAGAAACATTCTAATTACTTTAAAGTAGATGACATAAAATGTAGTAGGCAGTTACCATGATGAACCTTTAAGATCCATATGGATCATGACACTCCCTGGCCCAGAGCACCAAGGTTTCACGTAATAGGTATTATATTATCCTATTGCAAGATGGAAAGAATTCTTGTGCTTCATAATCAGTGGGAAGATTGCGTCTCAGCACTGTAAAAATGGGAGTGTCTTGTAACTATATACACAACTCTCTCTTAAAGAGCCAAAGACACTTCCTCATGCTGCCAAAAGAAGTGTACAGAAAGGAATTGCTAATGGATTGGATTTTTTAACATATCAAATCTTTTTAGTCCTTACAATGGACTAGAAGGTGTACTTTGCATGAGAGAAATTAAAAATAGGTTACTCAAAATTGAGAAACTTGAACTGGTGGCTTTAGGGTCATTCGTAGCTTTAATATTTTGAATAAAATGTGCTACAAATATATTATGAGCAGCCCCCAACTTAATAAAGGTTGTATTTTAAACAAACACCTTGTTAGCATCATATCACATTCTTTTATTTAGCTTCAAGGGCAGCAAATCTTTATCCTTTAAATTTTTGGAAATAATCCAAAGCCATTTAGTACTCAACATCTGATTGTTTCATTCAATTCACAAACTATTATTGAGTACAATTATTCAGCAACCACAAGGTGTGGCTATAAAATAATACAACAGTCTGCTGGTGATCACAAAACAGTCCTTAAATAGTTCCAAAAAGGAACTCCAAATGTGTTTTGAGAAAAGACAGCATTTGTGGATAGAGCATATAAGACTCCTATGAAGTTTAAATGTCTGTCACAGAGAGTGACAAAAAGTAAACAACAACAACAAAAAAAAACAAAAAAAGCAAAAATTTATGAAACTGTTTGTTTTTCTTCCCAGAAAAAAAAAAGTTTTACTTATTTTTACTTCCAGGAAAATTTGACTATGCCTTTAGAAATACATCACATTTGAAAATACCATCCGTCGTGTCTCAGGAGGGCAAAAAAGAGTGCTAGGAACAAAGCAAAGCAAGAAGATTCATTTCACGGAAGACAACTCTAAGGCAAGTGTGAAGGTCAATGAATGCAAAGACTTGTCAATGACTGGGAGCACTGAGAAAAGGTGGTTACAATCTCCCAGACAAAAGATGAAGAGGCTTTAGGATGAGGTGACAATAGGGATAATGAAAAGGAGATGGTTTCTAGAGCAACTTTTGAAGTAGAATTCACAGAATTTGGAGGCCAATTTAATACATGTGTTAGTACATTCGGAAAGAGACAAAGGGAAAGATATTATAGAAAGTAATTATTAGATTTCCAGTTTTAGAGACAATTAATTTAGGCAATTACACTACCCTGAAAACACAGGAAATCTAGCATTGTTTTAGGGGTAGATAATGCATTCTACTTTAGACATTTTGGAGGCTATAGGATACGTGGGTGAAGATGTATGGTTGGTGGCTGAAAGTACAGTTCTAGAGATCACGAAAAGTGTATAAGATGGAAGTCAACACTGAGAAGTCTTGGTGGCAGTTGAAGCCAACAGACAAAGCTACTCAAAATGTGTAGAGAGAAAGAAGAGAGAGAATTAAGAATGGAACATCAACATTTAAGATGTTATACAGGAAAAAGAACGTACACTGATTATTGTTACGACTCCCCAATTTGTATTAATATCTTGAGCCACTATCTTGAGCCATTCCCCAGAAATTAAGATTGTATATCCAGCTATCTACTCCACATCTTCACCTAAATGCATAACAGATATTTCAAATGTAACATGTCCCCATCCTACTCCCAACGATATGTTATTCTTGGAGCCTTCCCCAACTCAGTAAATGGGTACCCTGTCTCTCAGTTGCTCAGACTAAAAACTCTGGAGTCTTCTTTGACTCCTCTCTTTCTCTCCCACCTAAATCTAATGCAGAACCTTTTGGGCTCTGTACTCAAAATATAGTAGAATCCAACTGCTTCTCACCACATTCACCTCTCCCATTCTGATCCTAGCCATAGTCATCTCTTGACTGAATCATGACAACAGTTTCCTAGTGGTCTCACTACCTCCCTTTAGTCTATTGTAACAGAGGAGCCAGATAAGTCAAAACATGTCACTCCTCTGCTCAAAACCCTCCAGTGACTCCCATTATGTTCAGAATAAAAGCTAAAATCCTTAGAGGTGCCTAAAAGGCCCGATATAATCAGATTTTGGTTCCTCTCTTAATTCATTGTCTACTTCACTCCCGCTTACTTGATCCCTTCCTGTCACACTGATCTCCTTAAAGTTCCTCCAACATGTCAAGAATATTCCTGCCTCGGGGCATTTCCGCTTATTAAGATCCTCCTGGACTGCTTTTCTTCCAATTATCCATATGGCTCACATCCTCCAGCCCTTTAGATTTTGCTCAAATGTCACCCTTGCAGTAAGGCCTTTCTAGACCACTACATTTAAATGGCAGCACTTCTCTTCCACAACACCCCAACTTGCGTGGAGTCACCAGGCAAGCGGCATCTGGGAGGGCTGGTGGGTAGGGAGCTCACAGTCTGAGTACCCCTCAGTACACTGTAGGGCCCCGAAAGGAAAGGTCCCGGTCCCTGCAGATGCCTCTGGGTGATGGCTAAATTGTCTCTCAGCAGCCGCGGTTAGGGAAGGTGGAGGGGAGAATGAAACAATATGGCGCCTGCCAATCGGCTCAGGTATGCTGGCCGGGAGGTCCCTTGAGGGAGCTGGGAGCCTGGTGCCCTGTCCGCAAGAGGCTCACCACTCACTGGCAGTGGCTGTCTCTGGGCTGGTGTTGGCAGGTCTCTTCCACCACTCAGGAGCCCATGAGCAGTCCGAGATGCAAGGGAGGTGAAATTTAACCGCTCCATCTACCCTTGTTACTGGTCTCAAAGCCTCTTGGGGGACTTTCTCCTTCCAGTCCTGCTCAGGCACCATTCCTTCCGACCCTCATCTGATCTATGTTTGTCTGCTTGTTTATTTTTTTTCACTTTCTTCTAAAATCTGTCTTTCTTGCAGAGACACTCTGGTTGGTGGTTTTTCTCATCCGCCATCATGCCCCTCCCACAGAAAAGTTTTTTTAAGATGAGGGAGACTTCAGCATGTTGATTGGTTGAAGGGGAGGAGTAAGAAGAAAGAAGTTGAGGATGCCAGAGAAAGAAAGCAGAATAATTACTAGAAAAACATGTTGGAGAATGTGAAAGAGATCCAGTGTCTAGCTAGAGTAGTTCTTCACTGCACAAATAATACGTCTCAATTTTCCCCCTTCTCATTTCTTTAAAGGGGAGAAGAGAAGAAGGGAACTAGGAATAGAGAAGCAAAGAGTGATGTACAAGTGCCTTCAAGGTTGCCAAAGATGGAGAACACATGTGATCATTTTTCAGATTATCAACTATTAATTGTGATCATTAAAATCTGAAATTTATTATTAGGAAGGAAAGAATACTGATGTATATTTGAAAGAATAGTGTGTTTGTATGTATATACATGCATATGGATATACATACATGTATGCACATACGAGGGCTGTTGGGAAAGTATCCAGCCATGTAATATGAAAAATATATTAACAGTGGCTGGATACTTTCTGGACAGCCCTCATATGTGTATACACACATACATGCTAAACCTTTCTTAGAACTTAGAGGAATTTTCTGGTATCTGGGAGCTTAGATAAGGAAATTCTAGCCATGTTTAACTCTCTGATGCTAGGACCAGTCCTTCTACTTGATAAGCTTGTCCCTGGCTGGTTAGTAGTTGTGGAAGCCCTCATATAGCTACAGACAGAAAATTCAGAGTTAATGCTCATTTCTTGTTTAAAGAGTGATCCGGGAATAGAAATAAGGAAATGATATCTCATGACAGTGTCATCATAAAGTCATCAGCCAGATGGCAGTCCTTGAAATCTAATCCTTAGAGGCTTCTCACAATAATTTGTAATATCGCATCTAATATTATCTTATTCACTAATTCATATCTTTTCACAGAGATTGAAGAGAAAGAAATGAACTCGCAGAGGCTCACATTTCTGGCTTTGTATGTTAACATGAATTCTGTAAGGAATATGATCAAGAAAACAAAATATTTTCATACATGGGTCACAGCAATGATCTATGTTCTGGTCTGAGTTTCTAAACTGCAGAATTTAGTTGAGAAGCAGCCTTCTATTCTTTTCATGAATAGTAGATTAGTTCCTTTTAACCATAAATGGCTATTTATATCTATCTATTCTATATAAAAAATGGCAAATAAAAAATTTTCTATTAAAAGCCAGTGTGGAATTTTAAGATTCATCTGATCTATTAATAAAGTTAAATTAAACACTAAAATATAAACTAACATTAGTTTACTTTTGTTTTTGATTATGTCAATAATATCAAAGTAAAGTTCTTCCAAGTTACCTTTTAATATCTTCTTTAACATTCAACAATTTAAAACTCAACTGAAGATTTTATTGATAATTTAAATAGGCTTCTAAATGTATACAATTTTTACATAGATTTCTCCATTTGATTGAAAGTCTCAGTGCAGGCAGTACATTAGTGCTCACTAGTAAAATGATGTCTAACCTGAATTGTAAGAAATGATGTAATCAGAATACTTACCACAGAGTGCCTCCTACCTAAAAAGCCATGGTTATAGAATTTTCTCAAAAATATGAAATACTTTTCCTTTTTAATCCAAATATTGATATTATTAATCTTTCCTTTTAAAAATGAATTTATGGGATTAATAACAAAAGTGAAAGTGCCATCTTCCCATAGTTGTAGCTTCTGAGACTTGAAACACCAACACTAGAAAATACATAAATATTAATAGAAGAAATAAGGTAGAAACAAGGAAATGCAATACTATGAACCACTTAGCAAAGAAAACACTTTTTATTTACAAAATGTGGCAATAAATATTTTGATGGAATATAGGAATTATTGTTAACTATAATCACCCTACTATGCTATCAAACACTGGATCTTATCCCTTCTATCTAACTGTATTTTTGTACCCACTAACCAACCTCTCTTCCTACCGCCCTACCCTTCCTAGCCTCTGGCAACCACCAATCGCAGAAGGTTATATTCACAGGCCTCCTCTAGATCATCTTTGCCTATGTTGCCTAAGCAATTTGGGGTACATTTATAAAAATTGGCCTTAATAAAATTGCTATTAAAAGCCAGTGTGGAATTTGAAGTGTACAATAAATTAACAGTAATTTACTATATGTGTCAAAGTAGCTAGAAGAGGTGAATTTGAATGTTCCCAACATAAAGAAATGATAAATATTTGAGGTGATGGATATCCCAATTACCCTGAATTAATCATTATACCTTGTATGCATATATCAAAATATCACATGTACCCCCAAATATGTACAACTATTATGTAAAACAAAAAGAGAAATGTTCCACTTCACACTATCTAATAGGGAAGCCACTAGTTACACATAACTAATGAGATGGAGAAATTAAATTTTAATTTTTGTTTAATTATTTAAATTAATTAATTAAAATTTAAATGGTCACCAGTGGCTAGTGGCTACCCTAATAGACAGCACAAATCTAGGGGATGATGATGCTGTTACTTCACTTCTGGGTTCAGCTAGGCAAGATTATTGGACAAACAGGTCAGAATGCAAAGGACCACACAAAGAGTTTTCTTGTTCTTTATCTATCTAGAGTAAGATCTATAAGAACGTAGAATAAGGGAAGCTGTAGACAAAGCAGAGTACTGTTTAATCTGTACAACTGACACACATAGCTTACATAGAGTGTGGATTTCTAATGTAAAGCATCATTGGCCAATAGAGAATGAAGCTCTCCTCATGATCTCTCACACTGACCAGAGTGACCATCAAGCCTGAATGGCCCGTTGTTATTATAATCCTCCTCCACTACTCAATGATTTGACTGGTTATTTGTCCAGGGAACTTAATGCAGTCCAGCTACAGCATGCCAGTTTGTTAGTTTATTCATTCCATGCCCTCTGGGGCAGGCATTCTCTATTGACTGGTCTAACCTCGATTCCTAGGAACTAGAGGTGATTATTTGGGCACAGTTCTGGCTCTAAAGCTTCTTTCTCTTTCTTCTCCCTGCTGGAATGCACATGTTCAGAGGGAAATGCCAAGAAGAAGGTGGAGACTTCAGGGCTGACATTGCTGGGCCACTGAACCAATGTCAGCATCTGCCTACCTCTGAACTTCTAATTATGTGAAACAATTAGACCTCTATTTGATAAGCCACTGAAAGTTTTCTGTTAGTTGAAATGAAAAACAATCCTAATGCATACATACAGCTTTCTCCTGTGTTGAGTTACTGACACATCAGAACACTTGTTATTTTTTGTTTGTTCTATTGTTTATTCAATTAAAAAATGTTTTGGGGGTAATTACTATGTGCCAAGCTAAATGCTAGGTAATATATAGGACAAACGGCCAATGTACATACCTTTACAGAGCCAACATTCTTGTAGGAGACAAAGACTAGCAAACATTTAGGTGCAGTCTAATGAGATAAGTACTATAATAGAAGGCCAAAAGAGCATGGGCTTTTGGGATTGGTAGTCAGAGAAGGCTTCCTGGAGGAACTGGCATTTACACTGAGACCTGGATAATGACTGGAACTTAAGCAGGCAAAGAAGAGGGAACGATATGTATCAGGTCAGTAGGCAATTGAGAAGACAGGATGTAGCAATGAGGAAATGAAAATAGCTGAATATACTTAATTCTGTGTGGAAGGAGGAGGGGGAAGATCTAGGGAGAGCCGGAAATTAGGCTAGAGCTGTAAGGAAAGGCCAAATCATGCAAGATCTTGAAGCAATTTAAAGGAGTGTGGATTGTCTTCAAGTAGCAATGGATAAGCTACTAATGGCTTTGAAAGTGGGAAGAGGGTGAGCTACATGAATATATTGTATTTAGAAAGATCATCCTAGATTCTACACAGAGAATGGGTGAGAAGTAGGAAGACTAGAAAGAGGGAAACCAGTTAGGTGATGAGGAGGTCATTCACTTGAGGAACAGAGATAAAGAGAAGTGACTGGATTGGAAATAATTTAGGGAGTAAATAGCTTTGTGATAGCTTAGCTATGGGAGTTGCAGAATGAAAAGGGAAATATGAGAATCAGGTTTCTGGATTGAACAACTGAATGAATTGTGGTAATGTTTACCAGATAGGGACTACTGTGGTCTCAGTGTTTGTCGCCTCCAAAACTCATGTTGAAATTTAATTGCCATTGTAACAGTAGTAAGAGATGGAAACTTTAAGAGGAAACTAGGCCTTGAGGGCTCTGCCCTCATGAATGAGTTAATACCGTTATCATGAATGAGTTTGTTTTCACAGGAGTGGGTTCCTTATAAGAGAACAAGTTCAGCCCTCTTTCCTCTCTCTCTCCCCCACTTGCCCTTCCTGCTTTCTGCCATGAAATGGCATAAGGAGAAAATCCTTGCCAGATCCTTGTGCCTTGATCTTGGACTTTCCAGCCTTCAAAACTGTGAGGCAATAAATTTCTATTTATTATAAATTACCTAATCTCAAGTTTTCATTATAACAGCACAAAACCGACTAAGACAGAAAATTGGAACCTAGAAGTAGAGCTGGTGCTATATCAAATACTTGAAAATGTGGAAGTAGCTTTGGAACTGAGTAATGGGTAGAAGCTGAAAGAATTTGGAGGAGCTGGCTGAAAAAAAAAAAAAGCCTACATCTCCATGAATAGATTGTTAAGAGTGATTCTGGTGAGGGCTCAGAAGGGGAGAGATTTAGGGAAAGTCTGAAACTTAGAGATTACTTAAGTGGCTATGATCAGAGTGTTGGTAGAAATATAAACGGTAAAGTAAATTCCGATGAGGTCTCAGACAGAAATGAGAAACAAAGTATTGGAAAACTGGAACAATGGCCATACTTGTTAGAAAGTGGCAAATTGGCTGAACTGTGTCCATGCCCTAGAGCTTTATGAAAGGCAGAATTTAAGAGCCATAAACTAGGATACGTGGCAGAAAATTTTTTAAGCAGAATATTAAAGGAGCAGTGTGACTTCTTTTAACTGCATACAGTAAAACGAGAGAAGAGAGAAATGATTTAATGATGGAATGTATAACTAAAAGGGAAGCAGAATGTAACAATTTGGTCATGTAAAGAATAAAAAAGTATGTTTGAGAGAGAATACCAAGGATGTGACTAAGAGATCTACCATATAATTTGGTCAGATTATCATGGATAAAAGGAAGTCAGGTCTTATTCATCAAGACAATGGGAGGATGACTCCAAAAGCATTTCAGAGACTTTTGAGGCTGCCTCTCCTATCATAGGCTCAGAATGTTAGGGCCTGGAGGGAAAAAAGAGCTCATTGCTCAGGGCTTCCTGGAGTCTCTGCTCCCCACATGATAGCACAGTGCCCCTTGGTGGCCCCAGCCATGACTTAAATGGGTCAAGGTGCAGCTCATGCCACTGCTCTGGAGGATGCAAGCAGTAAGCTTTGGCAGCGCCCACATGTTGCTGATTTTACTGACTTGCCACGGAGACAGAGCCACCACAGAGAGTCCCCACTAGGGCAATGCCCAGGGGAACTGTGGAGTCTGAACTGCTGCAGAAAGTCCCTACTAGGACTAGTGGAGCTGTGGGGATGGGGCTGCCCCTAAGACCCCAGAACTAGAGCCACTAGCATGTAACACCAGCCTGGGAGAGCTGTAGGCACAAGACTTCAAACTATGAGAGCTGCTGTGTGGACTGAGTACAGCAAAGCTATGGAGGTGGGACTGCTTGAAGCCATGGGGGCCCATCCCCTACCCCAGTGTGTTTAGCAGGCAGGACATGAAGTCAAAGATTATTCTGGAGCCTTAAGACTTAATGTTGGATTTTGGACTTACTTGGGACTAGTTACCCCCTTCTTGTCTATTTCTCCCTTTTGGAATGGGAATGGCTAGCCTATGCCTGTCTCACCATTATATTTTTATTTTTGAGATAGTGTCTCCCTTGTTGCACAGGCTGAACTTGAACTCCTGGCCTCAAATGATCCTCCTGCCAGGGCCTCCCAAAGTGCCAGGACCACAGACATAAACCACCATGCCCAGCCCTCACCATTGTATTTTGGAAGCACATAATGTGTTTTGATTTCATAGGCGGACAACTGGAGGGGAATTTGCCTCAAGATGAATCATGCCTTGAACACTGATATCTAATTTATATGAGACTTTAGACTTTGGACTTTTGAGTTCACGCTGGAACAAGTTAAGACTTTTGTAGCTATTGAGATGGAATGAATGTATTTTGTGTGTGAGAAGGACATGAGTTTTTAGGGGGAAAGGGGCAGAATGCTATGGTTTATATGTTTGTCCCCTCCAAAATTCATGCTGAAATGCTCCAGAACTGTAAGCCAATAAATTTCTGTTCATTATAAATTGTCTAGTCCGTGGTGTTTTGTTAGAGCAGTACAAAAAGACTAAGACAGGGACCACAGACATAGGTTGCATTTGGAGAAAGAGGTTGGAAGAGGGAAGAGATGAGTTTAGCTTTGGATCTATTCAATTTGAAGTTCATGTGGGATGTTAAAATGGAAAGAAACAGTAGGACATAGATGTCTAAACCTCAAAAGATTATTCTCAGCTGGAAATATAGATGAGTACTCATCAACAGACTGAAACTACACAGTAGATGAATTTTTGCAAGGATTATATGTAAAGTGAGAAAAGAACAGGGAAGAACTTTACAGGCATGAGTCTAAAGTAGCTGGATGAATTCTATACTCTATATGGGCTAAAACTGTGAGTTGGCTTCTAAACATTCTAATTTGCTTTACCCATTGGGGGAGTAACTATGTACTTTCCTTAGCTGATAGCTTTTTAAGAACCAAGCCAAAAAAAAAAAATAAACTAGAAGTTCTTTCCCTGAAGAATACAAAGAATTTAATAAAATGATTTTGAAAAATTGAGAAAGTTGTTTTGGCATCAAGAAGCATAAGAATGTAGAGCGAGGGGTCTGCCAGAATTAGTGTAGATGGAAGAGATCAGTCCCCTGAAGCCTTAGTTTCATACCATGAACAAGCTTTCTTCTTGTCTTTTTCTTAGTTTACATTCCCTAAGCTTATTAAATTAATCTCTGATCTTAATTTGCTTTCCCAAAGAGGCTTCTCTTTGAGAATCAGGTATTCTTCGCTGAGATCTAATGATTGACTCTCTGATACCAATTGATTTCATGTGAATAATTCTTCCCAAGCCTAATCTGTCCCTTGTTTAATTGAACAGATACAAGATCTGTATTTGGAGAAGAAAGTCCAAACCTTGCCACTGAAAGGATGTAGTAATTTTCAAATTTTTTCTAAATATCAATTATTCAAGTTTGCCCTTTCTCTACCAGGGTTCCCTTGATAGGGACCCAGTTTTAGGTTGAATCTTATTTTCCATGGTCATCTGAACACCACTGTCTGGAATTCAGGACTAGAGCTGCTCTATTCCCCAGGGTCACTAGCTTAAATCAAGTTTCACAGGAGTTTTTACTCTTCAATCTCTAGCTCAGTTTCAAGATTTATTTGGTTTTCTTAATTTCCATATATCAATAGTTCATTCCTCCTAAGACTTCCTGCTCTTACTTCAAAATCTGTTTTGTTTTTCCCTCAATGGTTGTTTTTTCTTATTAATAAAAACCATCAAACTGACTTTTTCAATAATTCATGTCATCTTTTGGAATTTACTTATCTTTCACTATGGTCTTCCTTATCATTGCACAGGTACTATTTTTGCCCCTGTTTTCTGACACAACTCAAAATAAGTACCCAGCAATCCTTAACTTACCACAGCATGCACAACATAACTGTACATTACCCAAGAGAAGTCATCATTCAAGAAACATTTACTAGCTCCCTATTGTATCACCTGGTTCAGGACCTGGGGATGTATCAAATAGGAAAGATACAGTCTCTGCCCTCATTGAATTTAGAATAATTTGAAGGACAAAAATATTAAACAATTAGCTATATAATTCATATTTTTATTTGTAATTGGAATAAGTGCTACTTAAAAAAAGCACAAGGGGTTAAGAGAGTAGATAATAAGGAGATAGAACCTAGTTTGAGGAGGTAGTGTCTCTGAGGGTTGTTAATTTCCATAGATATATAATGTGAAATAAAATGATGTGTCATATTACCCTACATGAATTTTTCCATTGAGTGTGTGGCATGAGATACAATGATGGTACCATGGACAGCTGTAACTCCATCATGAAGCCCAAAGTGATTTCTTTATCAGATTAAGGTTGGGGGCAGCATGTGCCATGGTGGGACAGAAAGATATCTCTTTGTGTAGAGTTCTCAAAGCAGACTGATAAATGGCTCCTCTAGCTACAAATCATATTTTTTTTTGTCTAATCTCTTGGTTATATCACTGCCTTTGTGACTGTGGACAAATCACTTAATTTCACCAGACCTCAGGTTCCTCATCTTTAAATTAGGAGACTGAGCCAAGCCTGTGAGTTTAGTCGGTAGTTGTTAGCTTAGATCCTCCCAAGCCCCAGTTTAGCAGAAATGAGAAAACAAATCTGGATTGCCCATCCAGTGTCACCATCCCAACTTATAGCAAACAATAGTTTTAGAAATAATGCAATTCATACCTTTTACGGATGCTTCCCCAAGAGGCATTGATGTTCTCTGTTATCATGTTTACTTTTCTGGTATCATCTGCAGAATAATCCCGGAGAAGTTTCTGGGCCAAGTCATTTGCCACATCTATATTTATCTGCCACTGGCGGAGGTCTTTGGCCAACTGCTATAGATTTGTATGGGACAGAGAATGAATGTCAATTTTTTTTCTGAAATCTCTAGTTGAAGTTTCTTAAAATACTTCATAAATAGCTCCTGAATCAGGTCAGAACATATCTACATAATTGCTTTTACTCTACAATGTGATTTAGTCTGTCATGACTGTATAAGCTAACCCACATTTCATGACAAAACTTTTCAAATGCAGTATCTTCAGCAATAATCAATATCAGGTATTTTAATTTAGTAGCAACTAATTGGAAATAAGGTGGGATTAAATTGTTTTTATCACAAGAGAGAGCAAACTGTAAAAATAAGCTCCTATATAATTGTTGAGTATGTGACATATAACAAAGTTTGAACAGAAAAAAAGTATCTCATACATTTCTTTCACTCTTCATTAACTTGTTGAATTGTTTATGTAATTAGTGCCATCTACTGGCATTCAACTAAACTTGCATACAGAAAACATTGAACAAAAGAACAGTGCTGTTATCTAGTTATGAACTTTTCTGAAGGATCATAATACTTTGAAAATATACTACTTTCAAATTAGAATAAAAGCCAAAATATAAGATCTTGCTAAACCAAATCACCTATGTGTTCTTCTTTGTTTGTCTTTGGCAATTGAGTGTTATCAAACTAGCCATTTCATCACTTGAAAAATATTTCAAAGAAAGAAGTTGACCAATAATAGGTTTATCTGGAAGCTATATGCTTCAGATTTATATAATCTGAAATTTCTTTTTTTTTCTTGATTTCACAGCATTTGGAATCAACTTAAAATTTCTATTAAACATTTCTGCAAGTGCTCAGAGGAGGCATCTAAGCATTAAGATAATATTAAATTGTTAAATAGTTATGTCAAAGCCAACGTGGGTTGAGCCATTGATAAATGAACAGAGGGATAGGAACAGGCAATTCAAACAAAAGAAATAATAAAATGATTTTATATAAAAGAAAAAGCTAAC
>NW_012137414.1:2494245-2502800 GCF_000956105.1 Propithecus coquereli
AAAAAGACAAACAATTTCAATATTTAATGTAGGGATATTAAAAGAACAATACATCAATCCAATGGTTCAATATGTAGAAAATGCACACAGAAATAACTGTAAAAAACACAATCTTCTTGTGTAAAAACAGAAAGCAATTTTTATCTACACTGTGTTTTCTTCATTCTGAAAGAATACATAGTCATGAAGTAGAAGGGGAACAGGAGAAATTGAAAACAATTCATGTTTCTAAAAAGAAAATCATTTTGTTTTAATATTTGTCCTTTTGCATTAGCATGATGTTTATATAATAAAAATCAAACACCAGTACTCTTAGTGTAATTTCAGTGTGTTTGGTTGGACTCCTATAATTGAAAATATAAAATCTGTGTATAATCTGGCATTTCTCATTTAACTAGAACATTCTATTCTAGAATCAAACTAAATAATATCATTTACTGCACATAGCAAATAGACACATATTACCAAACTATTAATATTAGCAAGAAGCTAAAGCCAATATCACTGACTTTTGTACAAAAGCAGAACAGTTTCTAAAGGTACAGAGCATAGTTGCTGCTAATCCAAAGCAATTAAAATCTATCCTTGTGGAATGCCTACCTTTCCTTTTATACTTTTCTGTATTATCTGTCATCTATTAAATCTCTAATTGATAGCATAAACACCAAAAAAACTGAGACCAATAACTTGGTTACCTTTTTCCAACCTATTCCTTTTTAAAAAGGATCCAACTGTTAAATAAGTACTTATGATAAACAAACATCAGAGCATATATGCATAGGCTTAGGAATACAAAATAAAAATAAAAGTTTTAACAATTATAAAATTAAAATCATTTACTTTCCCTAAACAAATTAAATAATCTTGGAAGCCACCCTTCACTCATTGCTATTTGAAAAGATTGCTATTTGAAAAGTCTAGATATAAGAGAATATACTCTTAGGTGGTTCCATGGGCATATTCCTGTGCTCTAACCCATAAAATTGTATGCATTACATATGTGCGATTTTTTGTATATCGATTACACCTTAATAAAACTGTTAAAAATTAAAAGAAGGTACAGGATGTACCAATGAGTCTAAAAAATAACCTATAGATCATAAAAAATACCTAAAATTATAAGTTACAAAGTATGCCAGAATTTTCTAAAATTGCTGAAGGAAATAGCAAGCTAAAGTAGAGACTTTATGGTAAAAAGGTAGTAAAAGGGTGAGGCTTGTCTTCAAACCATGGCTTTTTGGTATACTTTAATGCTTGAAAGGCAAAAATGTGCATGCCATAAATTCTTCTCCAAGATTGTATTCACAATGGAAGTTAAGACTTTTATACCTACGGAAATTTTGACTGAGCGCTAACCCTTACTGAATACTGCCCAGGTTTTGCGAGGATGTAGGATTAAAAAGAAAAACTCCCACTGACCTTGACTAACATTGAGAGGGCTAAGGCCCTTATCTAAACACAAAAGTTCTCAACCACAGCTTTCTTTTCTCCCTTCATAAAGACATTCATCAGATGGACTGGTTTCTCTTTCTCCTAAGGTAATATGCTGATCACCTTGGGCTTTACCCAAGTGTTATTCCCACTACGGACAATGACCTTGACCAGCTTTGCCTACCACTGTGAAATTTATTACTGGAATAACTCCAGACCTCAGAAGGAGTGTAAATTCAAAAATACAATAGACTTCACACACACTCTTTTCTCTTTCTGAATTCCATTTACAATGATGTACACTGCAGGGAATTGTTTGTGTGGTGATCACGGTGTGTGAAGAAATCTAAAATACTGTGAACACTAGCCTATAAAAAAAGATTGACTTTGTGGGTGTATATATTTGTGTGTGTGTGTATGTGTGTGTGTGAGTGTGTGTTTTTTATGAAAAATATAAAACACTAAATCCCCAAAAGATTGTGTCCCCAGCCAGGGAAGAAATATTTCATATTCAAACCTAATATGATACTGCTGTAATATGGGCTCGGATTTATACTCAGTATTTCAGGCACAAAAGTGATTGTGGACTATGAGACGACCTGAATTAATTTCAAGAATTTTGAGTATTATTTTTTTTTCTATTTTAATGTTTGTCTTCTCTAATTTTTTATTTGCAAGAACTTATTTTCAGGATATTAACCCTACATGGGAGAAAAGAGGGGAGGAAGAGAAAGACTGGTTAATAAAGTCTGGGCACTAGAATGAGCCTCTGAATTTGAATCCTGGCTTGATCACTTAGTAGTTATGTGACCAATAGGGCAGTTAATTATCTTCTCTGTGCCTCAGTTTCCTCCTTTATTAAATGGGAATATTAATAGTATCTACCTGGAAAGGTGATATAAGGATTAACTTAAAAAATTCAGGGAGAACATTTATAAAAGTGCCTGGCATACCCAAAGCATTAAATAAATATTAGCTATAATTATAATCATCATAACCATCATTATTACTACTGCTAGGGTTTCTACTACTGTTTTTAAGGAATCAAACTATATTCACTACAATGTGAGCCCTTATTGAATGCAAAGTAAGCAGCTCCATGTTTTACTGACATTGTCTACAAATGCTATGGCTCTCTAAACGTCTCCTTTTAACTTGGAAAATAAAAGTGAGTGCATAGACCTATCATTAAAATTTTAAGGTTGAATATGGTTAAATTTCTTTTTAAAATGTGTTTTGGGATATTCACCTACAAGTGAAATAAATGTTTGTTCTGGGTGACCTATTATTTAAATTTTTAATGACAGCGTCTCAAAGGAGCTTCATAAAAGGCAGTGCAAAATAAGGAAAAGGCATCTTTTCAGGAAGTCTTGTTTATCCATTGTCTTGCAGTTTGATCTTAAGGAAGTCATTAACTTTGTGAGTCACAGTTTTGTCATTTGTAAAATGAGGTGGGGTTACTTACTCTGCCTATGCCCCCAGCTTGTCCTTAGGTATCAAAATCAAATTTCTTAAAAAATTATAAAACAGGATCATAATATATTTCCAGACAAAAAGTTCTACATATTAGATTTCTATCATTTCTGCCTTGGATACTGTGTTTGCATTTATGAACTACAGGATTCATTAAAAAATTTAGTGCCGTGAGCTAATCACTAAGAGCTTATTAACTCTTAGATCCATTCTCTGCCTATCTCCTATTCTACTCACTATTGCAGATGGGCTAACTCTCAGAGGGGCTCAAAATTGCCCAGGATCTCTTACTAGCTGGCTTGTAGCTAGGTTAGGCCATGAGAGGCACTGATGGGAGATAGAAGAGCAGGAGGAAGAGTTAAACTAGAGAGTGTTTCCCTTTCTCCCTCTAACTGGCCAGTGTCTTCTTTGTGTCTCCATTTCCCACTGGACAGTCCCTTCCTCTGTAGTTCTAGTACCTGCTGTGCTGCTCCCACAGTGGTTGAGTTAACCCTAGATGGCTCTGGTTTCTGGGCTTTGGTAAAATTTTCTGGGAGATGGTAACAGTTTCCTGAGGTTGCTAACCTCTGACTGCCTCACAGAAGTTGGGTTTCTCAGCTCCTCCATTTGTCATGGAACCAGTCCTCTGTATTAAATTTCCTCTGTTTGAAATATCTAGTGTGATTTCCAGACTAATCTCTGATGATATGAACTGAAAGAAATCTCATAGCAAACGACTCTATCTATAATTCCAAAGGAAAATTTAATATATCAAACATAAATTTCATGAAATATCAGATTTCACATCTTGCATCCTTCTCTTCAGTCTCAGAGGAAGAGGCAACTCTTATGATATTGGAAGTTGATTTCACCATTTGGGCACCCCTCTATTCTGGGATCCTCTTCCATGTACTCCCTCTCTCTTTGTGTGTTCCAACTTCTTGCCTCTCTGCAGGGTCCTTGTCTACAGCCTTCAAACATGAGTGTCTCTCTCATCTTTAAACAACAACAACAAAAATATGCATTCTAAGAGTTTTCTATTATGTTCACAATTACACCTTTTTCTTTTTGTTTTGTTTTGTTTCCTTTTTTTTTTTTTAAAGACAGGGTCTAGCTCTGTCACCCAGGCTGGAGTGCAGTGGAATGATCATAGCTCACTATAATTTCAAACTCCTGGGCTCAAGCAATACTCCTGCCTAAGCCTCCCAAGTAGCTGGGACTACAGGCGCTCGCCACCACGCCCAGCTAATTTTTTTTTTTTTATTTTTGTGGAGAGAGGGACTTGCTATGTTGCCCATGCTGGTCTTGAACTCCTGACCTCAAGTGATCTTCCTGCTTTGGCCTCCCAAAGTGCTGGAATTAGAAGCATGAGCCACCACACATGGCCTGCAGTCACACTCTTCAGAAGGCAAATATTCACCTCATTGCCTCAACTTGATTACATTCCTGCCACTCTTCAATTCATCAAAATCAGGCTTCTGCCATCAACCATTTCACTGAAACTATTCTGACAGAAGTCACTGTGGCAAATGGAATTATTGGCCCTAATTCTTTACCTCTCCCTGTAACCATGCCCTTTGCTACATAACTTTTGAAGTTTCTCCTATAAAAGGCAGTGTTTACTTCCCTGCCCTAGACATTGAGCTTGACCATGTGACTTGCTTTGCCTAATCCTAACGGGATGCTAACAGAAGTGACACAAGCCCAGACTTGAAATGTTCTTGTGCAGTAGGGCTAGCAACTTTTCCGCTTCTCCATTACCTTGAGATAAACATGCCTTGAGCTAGCCTGCTCATCCCGGGAGAAGGATGAGTGCCCTGTGGTGCAGAGCCACTCCAATCAACCTGCGGCATGAAGAAGTGTCACTCCAACCAAGTTGTAAACTCATGAAAAGGCAATATGGGCTTATTGTTGTATGCTACTGACATCTTGAGGTTGTTACTGCAGCATTTTGTGAAAGTAGTTAACAGATTCAGTCACCAACGGCCAATGCCTGTAGAAAGATTTAGGTTCTCATTTATTTGATTTATTTGCAGCAACTGCTCCTATTGACTACTCTCTTTTTCTTGAAGTTCTTCCTTTCTTGGTTCCCTTTCTTCTGGTCTCCTTTGTACTTTAGTAGGGTTCAAATTTTTCTTTTCCTTTTTTTGGCCCGTCACTTAAATATTGGTATTCCCCAAGGTTCTGTCCCTAGCTCAATCATCTTCTCCCTCTGATTGTAAGTTGGTCCTCAACTGGAGCAGAAGGCAGGGAGCATATCCCCCAGAGGGCTTGTATCATAATTTTCTTTTATTTCCATTGCCAGTACCCTAATTTAGGTCCCTATCATCTCTTGCTCAGATATTGCTATAACCTTTTTATTAGCTCCGTTTTCCCACTCTCAGACAGGCCCTTTCATCTATATACAGCTGCTTAAGTGATCATTTTGTAATGCAAATAGAACCTCACTGCTCCTCTAAATAAAACCTTTCAATGGTTCCCTATTACCTAAAAGACAAAGTCCAAACCTCTCTCTTTGGATTACCAGGTCCTCAAGTATATAACCTCTACCTACATATGCACTTTCATCTTTTGTTATTCCTTCTTTTTGAGCAATCCCATAATTGTCTACATGAGAATACAAATCTCTGAAAGGTTAAGTGACTTGTTCAAGGTGACATAGCTAGTCAGTGAGAGGCATCACAAAAATTAAGGTTTCTGGACTCTCAACTCAGGTTTCAGTCCAGTTAAAGAAGTTCTGCATCCATATAAAGGAATGTAAGGAAAATGATTGAGTTTATTATAACTAAACTTTGAAGAATATAAAATACTTCTCTTAATGATTATAGCATGATTGGAAAATTATTGGATAAAATAAAGTAAGACGTTTCCCCCGGCCCAAAAAAAAAAAAAATAGCAGAAAAAGTACATATTTGGTTTATTTTTTAAAAATCATTAAACAATTTAGTCCTAAGTATGAATTAATGTTCTATAAATCCCTATTGGGAAAAATAAACACAATTTCTTTCTTTCTTGTGTGGATTGAAATGACCTATAAAACCACTTTATGGATTTATAATAGAAATATTAAAATATCTGTTAGGAAGCTATTTCAAAAGGAAAGCCTCTCACCATTAGCTTCAAGACTCATCTATTAAACCTCTGACATTACCAAACAACTCTGTTTCAGAAGGTAACACTCTATACAGGGGATACTATTTAAGAAAATGGCCCTCATTTTCCAGCTTACTGAAAATGATTAATCTTTTCAATAGCTTTGAGGACTACATACCAACGTTGTTACTTTTTGTCCTTTCAACAATGACTACAAGCTGAGAGCAGGCTAGCAAATGTGTTATCGGCCAACCCATTAGAGTTCCATTATTTTCTGTCTTACATGGCTTCATGTAATGAATTTTTATAATTAAACTAATGGCATACAATTTATTTCCCCCCCCTCTTTACTTTCAGGCCCTATTTCTCTTCCAGCTTCTTTGGAATAAGTTTTATATGAAAAGAAGGGAGGAGAGTCCTCCAAGTGCTTCATTACCTTAATTTCATTATGACATTTTGGAAAGCATTCTCTTTATCTGGGCTCTCTCTTTAATTTGCTGACTTTATTAAAAGGCTTAAGCAGTGTTGTAATTAACAAGTCCCCCAGCTACCTCAGGAATCTAAGAGAAGTCTGGTTGAGAGAGTGTGGAAATAGTTGGGTGGAAGTGACCCTAGAGAGAATGCCAGGGTATGGATCCCCAGAAAATGACATTTTCTTGGCTAGGTTTCAAATCCCATGAGCCTATGGTAGTAAACTGCATTATTGCTTACAAATATACAGTGTCTTTTCATGCCAGAAGATTATATATCTGCACCCCTGTTGAACTCAGAAATGGCCATGTGACTGGTTTTATCTACTTGTCACTTCTAGGCAGAAAGTTTAAGAACCATGCTCCCTGCCTCTATGATAATGGAAGCACGTAGCAAGACAGAGCTACCATCAGCTATGGTCTCTGAGTGACTAAGCTAAGTAGAACCCTCTTGCCAATCTAAAAGGGACATGTAACATGAACCTCTAGATCTTCAGGTTGTGTTAAACCTCTAGATTTTGGGGTTGTTACCATAGCTTAACTTAGCTTATCCTAACTGTTATATCTACTCAGATATGAGTAGAGTAGCACAATTCTATTATCTCTATAAAGTCTGGGACCATGGCCAGGGATAGAACAAACTATTGTAATGACACATAAAGAACAGATTCTCTTGTTAATAAATAGGAAACCATACAAATATTGAAGAAATGTTCAGAGGAACATTTGTTTTTCCGAGCTACAGGTAGCATCTCAGAATATATTCCATACAAGAGAACCTTCTTGTCTTGGCCAAAAGAGAAAGTAGGTCTGTATTCATTCTGTGATGGTGGCTTCCCTCTAGGCAGCAGTTAAGGTACACAGAAGTGGCTATTTTTCATTTCTTTGGCTGACCAGGAGTTTCATGAAAGAGACAAATGGAGGCTATGCTCCTAAAACTGTGTTTATGAACTTGAAGAAACAGGAAAATATCTGTAGTCTTAATGACATACCTTTTTAAGCAGCTTTATTGAGATATAATTCACATACCATAAAATTCACCCATTTAAGGTGTATAATTTACTGGCTTTTAGTATATTCACAGAGTTGTGCAAACATCACTATGATCTAATTTTGGAACATTGTCTTCATCCCCAAAAGAAACCTCATACCCATTAATAGTCACTTTCCACTGTCTGTTCTCCTGCCTCAGTCTTTACTAGACATTTTATATAAATGGATTCTTATAATATGTGATCTTTTGTGACTGGTTTTTGTCATTTAGCATAATGTTTTTGAGGTCCATTCATGTTATAGAATGTATCAGTGCTTTGTTCCTTTTTATTGCCAAATAATATTCTATTGTTGGATGTAACACATCTTGTTTATTTATACATTAGCTGATAGACATTTGGGTTGGTTTTACTTTTGGGCTATTATGAATAATGCTGCTACAGACATCTGTAAAAAGGTTTTGTGTGTACATATATTTTCATTTCTGTTGGGTATACACCTGAGTGTGGAATGGTCATATCATATGGCAAGTCCATATTTAATATTTCTAGGAACTACCAAAATTTTTTCCAAGGTGGTTTCACTATTTTACATTTTATAACTGTGAGGGCTCAAGTTATTCTACAACCTTGTCACACTTGTTATTATCTATCTTCTTTATTTTAGCCATCCTAGGGGGTAAGAAGTGGTATCTCATTGTGATTTTTATTTGCATTTTTTTAACAACTAATGATATTAAGCATTTTTTCATGTGCTTATGGCCATTTGTACATGTTCTTTGAAGAAATGACTATTCAAATTGTTTCACCATTTGTGATTGGGTTGTTTATATTTTTGTTGTTGAGTTATGAGTATATACTCTTGATATAAATCCCTTATAAGATATATGATTTGCAAATATTTTCTCCCATTCTGTGTACTATCTTTACACTTTTCTTATGATATTGCCTGCAGCACAGAAGTTTTAATTTTGATGAAGTATAATTCATGTATTTTTTCTTTTGTCACTTTTGCTTTTGGTGTCATAGGAAAACATTGCCTAACCCATTGTATCCATAAGAATTCTAAAGTTTTAGTTTTTCTATTTAGCTCCATGATCCATTTCAGGAATATTTT
>NW_012137414.1:2502948-2507854 GCF_000956105.1 Propithecus coquereli
TTACTATTTTTTGTAGCAAGAATATTTAAAATCTATTCTTTTGGCAATTTTGCAATATATAATACATTATTATTAACTATGGTCACCATGCTGTGTAATAGATCTCAAAAACTTATTCTGCTTATCTAACTGAAACTTTGTACCCTTTGATCAACATTTCCCCACTTCCCACCCTCTAACCCTCAGCCTCTAGTAACCACCATCCTATTCTCTACTTCCATGACCTTGATTTTTTTAGATGCCAAATATAAGTGAGATCCTGCAGTATTTGTCTTTCTGTGCCTGGCTTATTTCACTTAGCATAATGTCCCCCAGGTTCATTCACATCATCAGAAATTAAAAGATTTCCTTCTTTTTAAAGGCCAAATAGTATTCCATTGTATGTATGTATGTGTATCTATATATACACACCACATTTTCTTTATCCCTTCATCTGTTGATGGACACTTAATTTGATTCTATATCATGATACTGTGAATAATGCTCCAATGAACATGGGAGTGTAGATATCTCTTTGACATACTGATTCCAATTCTTTTGGATATATACCCAGAAGTGGGATTGCTGGATCAAGTGGTAATTCTATTTCTAGTTTAAGGAACTTTGATACTCTTCTCCATGACAGCTGTACTAATGTACATTCCCACCAGTGGTGTACAGGGTTCCCTTTTTTTCATATCCTTGTCAACACTTTTTATCTTTCATCTTTTTGATAAAAGCCATTCTAACAGGTGTGAAGTGATATCTCATTGTGATTTTAATCTACATTTCCCCGATGATTAGTGATGTTGAGCATTTTTTCATAAACCCGTTGGCCATTTGTATGTCTTCTTATGAGAAACGTCTACTTCAGTCTTTCACCCATTTTTCATCAGGTTATTTTCTTTTATGATCCATCTTAGAGCTAATTTTGTGTGTGGTGCTAAAGTGGGGTCAAACTTCTTTATTTTGTATTGGAATATCCAGTTATCCCAACACTAAGGTTTGAAAGAGTATTCTTTGCCCATTGAATTATCTTGGTACCCTTGTCAAAAATCAATTGATATAAATACAAACGTTTATTTTTGGACTTTCGATTTTATTTCATTAATTTTGGATATTAAATCAACTTTGCATTACTGGGATAAATCTCACTTGGTTATGGTGGCAATCCTTTAAATATGTTGTTGTATTAGGTTTGAGAATATTTTGTTGAGGCTTTTTGAATCTATATTCATAAGGCATATTGGTCTATGGTTTGTTTCCTATGATATCTTTGTTTGGTTGGGAAGTGCTCCTCCCTCTCCTGTTTTTTGGAAGAGTTTGTGAAAGATTGATATTAATCATCCTTTAAATGTTTGATAGAATTCACCAGTTGAGCCATCTGGGCATGATCCTTTCATTGGGAGAAATTATTAAATTATCAATTTGATTTCTTTACTTGTTGCAGGTCTATCCAGATTATCTATATCTTCAGTTGTTCATAATGTCTTCTTTTAATTCTTTTTATTTCTATAAAGCTTGTAGTAAAGTACCTGCTTTTATTCCTAAGATTAATAATTTGAGCCTTTTCCCTGTTTTTCTTAATTAATCTAGCAAAAGTGTTGTCAATTTTGTTGCTCTTTTCAAATAACCAAATTTTGGTTTTGGTGATTATCTTAATTATATTGCCTTTCTCTATTTGATTTTTTTTCACCCTAATCTTTATTACTTACTTCCTTCTATTTGCTTTAGATTTAATTTTCTCTTCCTTTTTAGTTTCTCAAGGTAAAAGATTAGGCTATTGATTTGAGACCTTTCTTCTTTTTAAATATAGGTATTTATAGCCAAACATTTCACTCTAAGTACTGCTTTAGCTTCCTCCCATAAGTTTTGGTATGTTGTGTTTTTATTTTCATTTATTTCAAGATATTCTTGCATTTACTTTTTGATTTCTGCATTGACCTATTGGTTATTTAAGGGTTTATTGTATAATTTTATCATATTTGTGATCTCTCAAATTTACTTCTGTTACTGATCTTTAATTTTGTTTCCTTGTGGTTAGGAAATCTACATTGTATGATTTCAGTCCTTTCAAATGTATTGAGACTTATTTTGTAGCCTAGCATATGGTCTATCCTGGAGAATATTTCTTGTGCAGTTGAGAAGAATGTGTATTCTGTTATTATTGAGTGGAATGTCACATAGATGTCTGTAAGGTCTTGTAATTTTATAGTGTTTTTCGTCTCTATTTCCTTGTTGATCTGCTTATTTGTTTTATCTAATATTAAATGTGAGATGTTGAAGTCTCCAACTATTTTGTTGAATTGTCTAATTCTCCTATTAATTCTGTCAGTTTTTGCTTCATGTATTTTCTTAATTTTTTTTTCCTGTTCTTCAGGTTGAATTATCCCCATTGACTTTTTTGCCACTCAAATCTGCTGTCCAGTCCCTCTAGTGAAAATTTAATTTAATTTCAGTTATTTTGTTTTTCAACTCCAGAATTCCATGTGGTTCTTGTTTATAATTTCTATTTCTTTATTGATATTCTCTATTTGTTAAGGCATGCACATGGCCTTCTAGATCCCCCAGGAAAGTGTTAGAGCTTATCAAAGTCTCCTACAGACATCTCATGTCTAGACCTTCATTTAAAGTTTTTTTCCAGACCCATGTTTATCTCAACTAGCATCACAGCCTTATAGGAAGCTGCAATGTTAAGCAATTGGGGCTGATTGGTTTGGACAAACACCCTGGATATAGGGCTTTTTCCTGGGGAGTTAGCACAAAGTCAGGTCAAACAATGACAAAGCTTTGTATATAGTTCCCCCCACCCCAGGGAGCTGCACGATAGGTCAAATAGTGACAATGCTCCAGGAATGAAATGGATCTTTTGGAGGAACTCCAATCCTTGTCTACCCTGTCTGGTGGCTACAAAGCTGCTAGTTTTCACAGATACCATGGTTGCAAGGCTGCTGATTTTCAAGGCTGCTGTGGAACTCGTAGAAAGTGGTGGGAATAGGCCAAGTTAAAAAGCTCAAACCTTTCTGTTTTTACTGAGATTCATCAGCTGAGAGATTGTTGCCACTTTGGGTTAATTCCCAGAGTTCGGAAAAGGCGACTTTGACAGTTTTGGCCAGCATTTCCATTGCTTTTATGGAGAAGTGGATTTATAGGGTTGCCACATTATATTTTCAAGCATGGACTAAGTTCAACTGTGAAAAGAAAACTAGGGAAAATATGGTACAATCGGAGCATAAAGTTATTCAAGACTTGGTGACTCTGCATTAAATATTTATATAACGTAACAGTACCTGGGGAAACTAGCCCATTACTACCTGTGCTCTATCAGCGATGTAGGGAGCACTCTGTTTGTATGCTTTGAGAAGTTTAATAGCTTCATGCATACTTTAGGAGGAAAAGTGCTATTAGGTTATTGATTTTTTTTCTCCTTAATCATGTGGAAGCTTTAGGAGAGAACAAAAGGGAATAAAGAAAATGCATGAAGAAATGGTAGGTCTTGGCAAGAAGATTTCTGATAATGTTTTTCATTATTGTACCAGAAATCCAAACCTCAAACTACTAGCATGGGTTAATTTGCTGATTAATTTTATGCAACTCTAAAAAATAAACAAAATATATAAAGGAGGAATTCAGTTTCCATTACTATACATATCTTTATGGCAGATAGGATATTATCTGATACCATTCAACCCCTCACAAATAATTAAAAATGTAAGGCTCTATTTCCATATTTGAAAAAGAAGTTCTTCCTGATTACCTTCTTTTTTAATAAAATAATTTGAGATCATCAAATAGTTACCTTAGTTACAATATTTAATAAGTTCAACTCTTAAAATTAATTATGTGATTACAGTGTATCTGTGTTGCAAGTTCCCTAAGAAATGTCTTCAAAAACACAGAAATTTTACAGCCTTGGAATGTTTATATAATAATTTGAAAATTACTGAATTTCTCGCTTCAGATAGTTATAAGTATTATATAGCCAAATCAGCTAGGTTCAAACAAAATTTCACTTCTCTATTGAATTCATGTACTCTTAGCTCAGCCAAGCACAAAACAGCTAATGCTGTCACGTTTGAAAAGCTTTTATGCTGAATTTGACACAAAAGCAATCACAAAGCAGACAAAAAAGGAATTTCTCTTTCAAAAGCTGAAAGGGGAAAAAAATAAATGAAAACTCTGAGCCTGGGCAAATCTCTCTTGACTCTGGGAAAGAAAGTTTAAATTGATCAGGAAATAATTTTTTCCCCAGAATCCATCGCCAAGTTTGGACCAATCTTAATAGCATAGGGAATAGGTTGTGAACTCAACCGAGATACTGCCCAATGAAATAAATCCCATGATATCACTGTTGGCAGTTTTAGGTGCCAATCACATACTATTCTTGACTATTGTGAAAGTTTTAAATGGCATCATCTCTCATGGGATTCTGTAGTAGCCTATTGGCAAAGATTATGATTAGAAAGAAAATCTTGTATATTTTTGCCTAACATCTGTCTTTCTATCTCAAAAGAACATTATTGTAGTACCAGGTCCATGGCAAGGATCAAATGAAACAATGTGGTTAACAGTATCAACTAGTTTGTAAGTTCATGTTTTTGTTTCAGAAAAATTAAGGGTTACGCAGCAAAGACAGAAATTATAAATATGTTATGGGCATCTCTTAATGACCTGCTTATTAATTATTGATACAATAAGCCATATGTATTATGTTCTTTTGCCAAATCGAGACTCTCCTGTTGTTGTTTCCTTCCACCCTGACCATGCTTTCAAGATGGGCTTTTTCCAGATGCCATCACAGATTTGATTTCTATTTTGTGAATGGGTTGTTATTGCACCCCCAGTTCTTCTCCACTATTTTTTCTAACCAAGAGGAGAAGATTTTCTAAATGTCAAACCAACACAGAAATTGTTAAAGATTAAAATT
>NW_012137414.1:2508039-2524427 GCF_000956105.1 Propithecus coquereli
AATTTTAAAATAGTATACATAATCTAAACATTTGTACTCCCATAATATGCTGAAATTAAAAAATAAATAAAAAGAGTATGAGAGTGCTGGTGGTTGCTTTTGAAACATTTTATTGTTGCTCATTAGTGACAGGGTAGTCATTAGTGATGGTGCTGGAAGGGAGGTGGGCCACTTTAATCACAGCTCTCCAATTCTGTAGACATAGCCTAATGATTGCCTTACAATGCTCACAGCATTTCTTGCTAATATTAGGCACACAGACTCAGAAAGAACTTATGGAGCAAGGAAATCCTAGTCAAATTATCCAATGTCTTTTACTGTCTATTTTCACACTTTCTTCCTAAAAGAAAATTGTTGTAAGTGACAAGCCAGCTAATATCACTTAGTAGTGATAACGCATTAGATATAAAGACCAGATCTCCATTTTATTTGCTAACTTTTAGAAGAATTAAAAGTTGTAGTTTCATTAAAAATGGAATGCAACTTTCAAATATATTTTTAGTTTTTTATAGTAGAACATAATATGAAAACTTTTTCCAGTATATTATTTCATTGCCTTCATTTTCTACATGTTGGTTTATCAGTAATATAACATAATCTTATTTGTCAATTAATAATTACATGGATTTTTTTATATCCTCATGGTGTTTTCTTGATTTGTTTTAGCCACATAGACAACAGGTGGAAGAGGAAATCTGTGAGGTTATCTGTAAGAGCAATTGCTATGTATTCACATCACAACTCTATTACTTTCAAAAGAAGTTACTGAACTTCTCTAGCCTTCAGTTTTCTTACCTGAAAACTAAGAATAGTAAAAATACTTTTCATAGAGGGTTTTTAGAAGATGAAATAAACTGATGTACGTAAAGTGGTCTGCACAGTTTTGATACATAGCAAGTACTCACTAAATGTTCATTAGTATTAACATGAGGATTAATTTTAGTTTTAACATACATCATTCAGGAAGTGAATGGGAGAATTATAGCTTTGGTCATTGTTATCTGTATTATAAACTTACATTGCATGCACAGCAATATATATCATTAAATTCCTAAACACAGAACACAAGCAAAAATATCAGTTTCTATAGATAATGGCTGAGCCATCTTTATGACATTATTTTTAGACTGACCATACAAAAGCATTTTTTAATTTCAAAAGTTTGACAAGGAGAGTAATTTTAACAAAACTCTTTATTTTAGGTGTTTAAAACATCTTACGTGTTTTGACAATGCAATTGTTTTGTTCCCTTCTTTTATATTTCCTTTTGCAGATAATTTGTCTCTTATTTAAAGCTCTTTGCTCTTCTAAAAGCTATTAAACTCTAATCATTCTTGTCATGACTTTAGGATTCTCTTAGGTTAAAATGATTTCTCATTTGCTGACTTCCATAGTCCTCTTGCCCTAATCAAATCAATCACTATATGCCTCTCTTCTGTCCTTCCCCTCATCTAGCTCAAAGGTCCAATACAAACTCTTTTTCCCACTAATACCTTCTTACCAGTTAACCAGCTTGGTCTATGATCTGCTAGATTCATAGTATTCTAAATTTATGGAGAGAAAAAAGAAGTGGCATAACATGCTGAGTACATTATGGATATTACCAGAGTCTTCAAGAATAACCACATATATTCCATATTTAACATACTTAGACCAGGAATTAGGAAAAGTATCATTAGAAATTCTTAATTTATCTATGTTCATCCACTGGAAAAATTAATAGTGGTAACATGTATCTTGTGAAAGAAAGAATTTTTATACACCTAGAATGTGCCTCCAATAGAGCTAATGATAAAACTGTAAAATCCTATGTAGCTTTCTAGCATTCTTGTCATATATTAATAAATAAAAAATCTTGTCCTCATAGCAGTTCAGGTCCTTTGGCAAAGTAGCTATAACAGATATTGGCTAAAAGCTCACTAATTCCATTTACTCTTCCTAAAATTAATTTGGGAACAAATTCTGTTTAATGGGATACGGTCGAAGTAACATACATAATTTCCAGTCCTGGCCATAAAACCCTATGGGTTGATTGACCACATTATCTCTTCTTTTCTTGCAGTGGCCTTAGGCAGCCATGTGTATAAAATGATAATTTCACAAAATTGGAAAAGCCTGGATCCCCAAATGAGCATTTGGGGGAGAGCTCCTAAGAAGGGCTCATCAATGTCCACTGGACAATGACATAACCAAGAAATTTGTCTTTGTTGCATTCAGCTATTGAGACTTCAGGGTAGCTTAGCATAGTATAACTTGACTAATTTAGAAATGGAAGCAATTTTATATGAGAAAACTATATGGCTTTCTTCTTAGATAACATAACAATTTGAGATTCACTTATTTAGCAAGAGACCTTTTCTACCAGATAAAGAAATCTATAGAGGGTTTTGATCAAGTATTCAATTTGATTAACTTCCTACCATGTTACATCTCTGCTTAAAATCCCCTAAAGGGTACCCATTGTTTAATATTTAAGGTCTTTCCCAGATGATCCATAAATACCAAGTTTGAAAGGATTAAATGCATATAAAGCACTATACATGGTGTTTGATAAAACAGTCATTAAACAAACTTTATTTCCTTTCCCTTTTCTCTTTCTTTTATCCTGCGAAATTCTAGACTATTAAGCAGACAGATATTTGATGAAGTTTTGGGGGAAAGGGGAGGAAAAAGAAAAGGAAGAGAAAGAAGGAAAGAATGAGTTAGACTGGAGGTCAAAGAATAGGAGGAGAAAGTGAGAGCACTCCTTATTCCTATCTGATCCTTGTACCCACCCCATACTTCTCAATTCAGAATCCTCAAATAAAGTAAGAAGGAGTAGACCTGTTACTTTTCCTAGGAAGGAATTAAGCCCCAATAGTTGACTTCATGCTACTTCATAAGCATGTACATCAACTTTGAAGTGCTCTTAAAAGAAGTAATTTTGTTCATTATTGAATGTGATATTTAACACTGATGTGTTAAAATTGTTTTGTATTAAAAAAGCTACATTTTTAAAAAAGATGGTACAATATGAAAACCAGCCCACTATATCCAGATTATTAAACAAAATTTAATTTTAAGATTGATATTAGCCATTAATTTTCCTTTAATCTATATTTTGACTCAAAATTCTCCTATTGATTTCAGCTTAAATGTGATTTTTCTTTAATACATTTACACTAAAAATCATCAAATTATAATCCATGGTATAATTTTACCCAGTGTAACCAGTACTTTAAGAAGATATCTTTGGTACTAACCTTGGTTTCTGTGATTTTCTCTTGGACTGCATCCATTTTGTAGGGACCCTCCTTCCATGACTCAAGCTTGGCTCTGGCCTGTCCTAAGACCTGTTCAGCTTCTTCCTTAGCTTCCAGCCATTGTGTTGAATCCTTTAACATTTCATTCAACTGTTGCCTCCGGTTCTGAAGGTATTCCTGTACTTCATCCCACTGATTTTGAATTATTTCAACTGGAATAAAAGGAAAATGAATATATAGTAGTAAATGCTAGTCTGGATAAGACATTTGAAATTTAACATCTAAACATTATCTCACATTTATATTACTCATTTAAAAATTGGTCATTGTGTTATGGCTGGGATGATGATCAATAGGATTTATTACATTTTTCGATGGCAAACATTAGTTTCTATTAAATTATCTTCCTGAAGGTGAAACAGAACATCAGCATATATGTAAAACTTTAACTCTATTCTCAATTTCTGGAAGCAAATATGAATCATCTTTTAGAAAGGTACTATAGCGGAATGCCCACATCGCCTTGCTCTTACCACTTCAGCGCCCATCAGCCTGATTTCTAGTGCCAGCACAGACATTTCAGTGTCTGAAGGCTTTATTTTGCCACAAGAGTTTGCTTTGCCATCGAAGTGGCAGGCTAGACACCAGACAATTGATGCCTCCCCACCCTCTAGAAGTAGCCTGTAAATAATGACTGATGGCAGGAATTGAGTTATGGATACTCTAGCTCCCTTGATGGTAGGGGAGATAACTCTGAAGCACGTGTTTCACATGGGTTCCAGAGTTTCCCTGATGGGATAAAGCTTCAGTGCCCACAGCAGTAGTGTGCTTGATAATGCACCATCCTTTCTTTATTGGCTGCCTTGCCTTACTTGTCTCACTTAACCACTCCTACTCCTTTACATCTGAAATAAATCTCTTGCTTTCAAAACCTTTTCTTTTCTTTTTTTTGGCGACAGAGTCTCTGTTTCCCAGGCTAGAGTGCTGTGGCATGAGCCTAGTTCACGGACACCTCAAACTCCTGGGCTCAAGCAATCCTTCTGCCTCAGCCTCCCGAGTAGCTGGGACTACAGGCATGCGCCACCATGCCCGGCTAATTTTTTCTATATATTTTTAGTTGTCCAGCTAATTTCTTTCTATTTATTTTTTAGAAGAGACAGGGTCTCACTCTTGCTCAGGCTGGTCTCGAACTCCTGAGCTCAAACGATCCACCCACCTCGGCCTCCCAGCGTGCTAGGATTACAGGCATGAGCTACCACACCTGGCCACAAAACCTTTTCTAAGGGTCTTCTTCTGAAGGAACCCAAGAACAGATAGGTATACTAGAAATTTCTTTTAATAATATCTGAGAATTCATGCTGGATACATTCTATAAGACTGGCTTATGTTCAGGCTATTTTTGCTATCATTGTGATCTAAGACGGAGATGCTATATAGTTATTGCTCTGAAATACTTTATTTTAGACTATTAACAATAAACAGGACTACATTATTTTTTCTAAAGAACTTCTTTAAGCTGGTTTCATGAAATGAAAATAATATAGATAATAAGTAATAAAACCAGTATCCACTTTATCCCATAAGCATGAAACCTGACAGATATTCTTGATTCTTCCCTAAGCCTCATCCAACACCATATATAATTATTTACAAACTTCTCTCATATACGACTTCTTCCCTCTTTCTATTGCAACTGCAAAGCTTTATCAGTTTTTGCCTTCATGTCTGCAAGAGACTTTATATCATCCTCCTGCCCCAAGTCTCTATTTTGAAATATAAATTCTACACTGTAGAAAGATTAATAACTATAGTGTAAATCTGATCACCCCACTCCCTCATTTAAAACATGTCCATGTCTCCCCACTGTCTTCTGGAATATCTTAGCTTGACATACATGTTCCCCTGTAATCTCGCCTGGATAATCTGGGAGGTTTATGTGTAACAGAACAAATCAGGGTATAAGAAAACCACTACAAATAATACGAGAACGTTACTGCAGTGGAGCTGTTACTACATCTAGGCCCAAGAGATGAAGGGAAGGAGAAGTGGCCAGAAGCAGGTAATCATAATGAGAAACCACCTTGAGAATAGCAGTAATCTTTTGTCATGGGACACAGTCAGCCTGTGGCAATCTCACAGGGAGGGAATTAGGAGAATAAATATCCTGACTTCCCTTTATCCCCCTTTTCCAATTTTCTACTAGGGTCCCAAGTGCCCCCCAAAAAAGTGAAAGCCAGAGGGCATGGGAGCCTAATGATGATACATGTCAGCCTCCCAGAATAAAGAGCAGAGTGGAGAAGGGCAAAGACTGGCTACTGACGGACAAAAAAAAGTCTACAGTACAGTAAGGTAAAACTATGTTTCTTATTTTATTACGTAAGTCCTTTGTAATTAACCCTGTTGCCTTCATAAAGTTATGAGAAATTATGAGTTACAGAAGTACTTGAGATGTTTTGAATACATATCAGGACTAGATTGACCCTACAAAACTAGTGATTGTGTCATGCAATCAAGAATCTGGTCCCCAGAATAGGTAAAACTGAGTGTCACTCATTATAGACTAGTGTTTTATCGGCCTTATTTTGGTTTGGGCATTTGCTACGCATTTCAAAACCAGTCAACATATTATATTCCAACTTCGGTTAACATGTCAATCTTTTTTTAAATGTCAGTCTCTCTCTAATCTTTGAGCACCATTGTTTAGTTTGTCTCATCGTTTTTGCTCCACTGGCTAGTGAAACACCTATTATACTTGAGGCTTTATACTTATTGATTAATCTTCTATTTAATCCTTGGTTTATAAAATTAATAGTGTCAAGCTGGGTGCTGTGGTTCACGCATGTAATCCTAGCACTTTGGGATGCTGAGGTGGGAGGATCACTTGAGGCCAGGAGTTCTAGATCAGCCTGAGCAAGAGTGAGACCCCATCTCTACAAAAAATAGAAGAATTAGCCAGGCGTGATGGCCCACACCTATAGTTCAGCTACTTGGGAGGCTGAGGCAGGAAGATCGCTTGAGCCCAGGAGTTTGAGGTTGCAGTGAGCTGTGATGACCCCACTGCATTCTAGCCTGGGCAATAGAGCAAGACCCATTCTAGCCCATTCTAGCCTGGGCAACAGAGCAAGACCTTGTCTCCAAAAAAAAAAAAAAAAAATTGTGTAAATGCTATTATAAGAAAGGTATTTAAAATATAAATAAAATGTCTTTAAGTGTTCCAAAATATTCTTCCGTTGATCATAGAAACAGCTGGTATTCTAGTTATGAAGTGTTTTTCAACTTATCATGGCAGGGTACTTTAGTTAACATACTTGGCACTTTTTTCTCATAGCTCCTATTGTTATTAGTATATGTATTTGAAAATAATAAAGTTGGCTTTCCTTAAAAATAGTCACTGGTTCCAATTTGTCTTTGCCATAATTAACTTTAATTAGTGACATTTTTCCTTTGCCGTAATTAACCTTAATTAGTGACATTTTACTATGCTAGCGTTTTTTTTTAGAATGCCTCATGGTTTTCACATAAACATGGCAAGCTGTTAAGATTCATGCCAGTAAATATTTTGTACATCCCATGGTTTATTTCTATAGGGTAGATAGAGTTTATATTTTTAAAATTCATCTCTAGATATTAGGAAGAAGTAAAGCAGTTCTTCCTATTATGGGGGCAGATATTTTTAATTATGGAAAAAAGAGGGAATGCTTATAGCCTGGACCATTATTTCGGAGAAAAATACCATTTGAATGCTTGGTCAATCACAGCAATGGAAGGTTTTCAGCCAAAAGTGGTCATATATGTGTAATGTAGCAAGTTAAAAGGGTTCACTGGGGTGTGCATGCCACTGAGGGTGTGCTTTCTCACCTGTGATCTTCAACTGTACATTATCATTATATACTACTTAACTATTAATAAACAAATTTCAGGCTACCGACTCACTTAACAATCCATCTACTCCTCCATGCATCCCTATCCCTCTGTCCATCCATCTAGCCAGTCAGTCACCATTTTATTTACCATCTGCTAGACACCAGGCATTATGCTAAGTACTGAGGAAACATAGGAGTGTAAGACAGATTCTTTGGCTTCTGGTTTGGGTGCCTGTTAGATGATGGTGTTATTCACTATCTATCCAAAGAATACAGGATGAGCATGGAGAAGATAATGAGTTCAATTTTGGACCTATTCAGTGGGAGGTTTTGAGGATCATCCAAATAGAACTATCATTTTAGTCAGTTGGACTGAAGTGTCTATAGCATAGCTGTGTATTTTGGGAGAGACAGAAATCTGGGATTGGCAATCACTACAGGGAAGTAAAAACTGAAGCCACAAATGTGAATGCATTCTCATTAGTATGGCATATAGATTGAGCAGAACAGGGGTTGTGGATGGAGTTCTGGAAGATACAACATAAAAAGACTGAATAAAACAAAAGGGGCCAATAAGATGAATGAAAGGCTAGAGAGGTAGGAATATCAGGAAAGTATACTTTCATAAAATATGGAAAAGAAAGATTTTCAAAAAAATGAGTGGTTAACACTTTTAAATGCCATAGATGTCACAAGATATATTAATAAAAATCATAATAACTAACATTTATTTGAATACCTATACTGTTTGAAGCACTGTTTAAAGTTTTACATGTATTAATTCATTTAATCACCATAATAATCTTATAAGTATCACTATTTTTATTGCTGTTGTATTGCTATATTGTTGCTATTATCCTCATTTAGCAGATGAGAGAACAAAGACTGTGTTAAAGAACTGACCTAAGGTCATATAGATAGTGATTGACAAAGTCAGTACTTGGACCCAAAGGGTCAGACCCCCACAAAGCCCATGCCTAAAATATCCAGTGGCTTTGGCCACATGGAATTCCCTGAAGATCACACAGAAAATAATTTCAGTGGAGTGATAGAAATCTTACTGTAGGGGATTGGCAAATAAATCTCTATGAAGAAGATAGTAAGTTTTAGACTTTCCATCTATAGCTCTTTATAAGAAGGGAGTGGGGGGAGTCTGGGGTCAAAGGAAGTGTTTTTCCAAAATATGGAAAACTTGACTATGAATATAGGCTTGAGGAAGAAAAAATGGTCCAAAGGGTAAGGATAATGCCAATTGGAGGAGAGTCCCTAAGAAGGTGAGTATACTGAACATTAATTAACTGCTCCCTTCTCCAGCATTCCCCCTTTTATTTTTCCATCTGGGTAGTTTCCATATAATAGACCTCCCCTAGCTCTATGAGTGGCACCTGATTGTTTTTAACTCTTTTTCCTGGCTTTAGTGGCTGATTCAAGGATGAACTTACATTCCAAGTAAGATCAATCAGAGCAAATGAAGCAATTCTAGGATATTTATTCACACTTTGAAAGAAGTAAGCCCATTGCTCCCTATTTAAGATAAATGAGAAAGCATGTAGCCCTGCAATATCCTGACCTCCATCTTGGGACAATTAATAGGAATTAAGTGGAACAAATATTAAGGAGAAGAACTGTGAAATGGAGAAGAAAAACTAGAATCCGGTCATTCCATTTAATTCCTGGATCAAGCCTCACTTATCTCTCAACTGTTTAGTGACAGTGATCAATACATTTCATCTGAGTTCATTTAAGCTACTTCAAATTCGGTTTTCCATTACTACATCATCAAAAGTTCTTACTTATAGAGAGGGACAAATCCTTTTGGTGCAAACTCAGATCTCAAAGGAATTGTCCAAGAATCAGAGCACTTGTAAATGGAGATGTCTTTCAAATAGAAAAGTTTAAAAGAAGATTTTGATTTTGCATAAAATAGCTTTAACATGGGTATCTGGATAAATAAACATGACGCTTATGTCACCTTGAAGAAATTCCTACATAAAACTTCCAAAGCTCATAGAACCAAAGCTTAGCAAAAATGTCATGGCATTTAGACAATATAATTCTATGAGCTTTATGGGTAGGAAGGAATTTTTGCCATCATATTTTTGCCTGTTTCTATTCTATTTATTTATATGATGAATACACAAGAAAAATGGACAATTCAAAAGAGAGACAACTAGGGACCAAATTATACCAGGGAATTCACATACAGAGTGGCCTTGCCTGGTTATATCCATGGTTTAAAATATATCCTGTTCTTTTCCCCTTTTAAGTAGATCTTTGATAACTAACAATTCACTCAAATGTCATCATCATATATAATATAAATACTTCCCCTGTTCAGTCATTTTCTCTTACTTGATAGTCCCATGACATGTTATTAATCTTTTAAAACCTTTACTATAACTTACGTTCTTACATTTCTGTTCCCCACTCTAGACAATGGACACCTCAACTATAAGGACAGAATCTATTGCAGATGCTGTCAGTGCTCAGTCTATATACCCTTGGCATTCCTCATTCAAGTATAGGTCAGCAGGGTCCTAGTACAAGCATTTGTCTACTACAAGCCTCAGAGATTTTCCTTAGCTTGTCCAATGCATTCACCAGAAGTGTTGGGGAGTTAATGCACCAGGAGCAGTATTTAGCCAATGATCGATGAGAGTTGGAAGATAATTACCCCTGGTAATCTTCCTTGCCTTTTATGCCTTTATGGGTGACAACTATGAGGCATTTTTTTCACTGTCTCTCAGGGTTCCCTCATCAGAATTGAACCCCAGCTTCCCACAGTAATAACCTGCTCAATAATTGATTCAATTATTAGCTTCTTTCTTTTCCCTTTCTCACTATCCTACTCCTCTACTGGTACTTTCTGAATCACCTTACAAATAAACCACTTTCACCCTTAATCATTGTTTCAAGGTCTCCTTCTAAAGGAAGTTAGTATTTCATTCATTTTAAAAAAATCTTTAGTTCACAAAGCAGTGCTTGGCATTTAGTATACCTTCAATAAACACAACTGCCAAAGTTTACCTTTGTTCAGCATCTTGAGTCTTTCTTCTTCAAAAGCAGCCATTGTCTCTTTGCTGCATTTCAAGTTTATATAATTTGAACACTGTCTTAAGTCTTTCACATTTCCCTCTTTATTTTCCTCTCACTTTTCTAATCATGATCTCTATTCTAGGCAAACGAATGTTCTCTGGGCTTCCTTCGTATCTTATTTAATGCCATGTCATTAATCATATTTTTTTGTATGAAACACCTTCAATGTCATATTTACTAATAGAATATCCTTGTCTGATATAAAATCCAGAAATTAAAAGGTATTGGCGGGGGCAGAAAATCCTGTGAACCAACACTATTTGATGACTTCTGTTTCTCAAACATTCTTAAAATAACCGTAGGTAAGAGAGAATCTACTGGCATATCTTTTTGCCTCAGCCTGTCTTTTTTTTTTTTTTTTGAGACAGAGTCTCGCTTTGTTGTCCGGGCTAGAGTGAGTGCCATGGCGTCAGCCTAGCTCACAGCAACCTCAAACTCCTGGGCTCAAGCGATCCTTCTGCCTCAGCCTCCCTAGTAGCTGGGACTACAGGCATGTGCCACCATGCCCGGCTAATTTTTTCTATATATATATTTTTAGTTGTCCAGATCATTTCTTTCTATTTTTTAGTAGAAACGGGGTCTCGCTCTTGCTCAGGCTGGTCTCGAACTCCTGACCTTGAGCGATCCACCCGCCTCGGCCTCCCAGAGTGCTAGGATTACAGGCGTGAGCCACCGCGCCCGGCCCAGCCTGTCTTTTTAATAAAATCATAGAATAAGTAATTTTAAAAAGTCCTTCTTTTTATCAGCTAAGGATATTTTTATGGGCATTTAAAATTTTAAAACATGCTGAGCTCCAGAGGATAATAGCAACAATAAAATATCATATTGTTATTAACTTAAGTACAGTTAGATGAACACTAGAAAGACAGTCAGCAGAAGTATGGCATCTTGTGAAATAACAAACTATATGTGAGAAGTAATTTTACAGAGCAGAAAATATGGAGAGATTACTTTCTTTACAAATAGATTCACCATATGATTTCTCTGAATAATCAACATGTCAAGCATATTTAAAATATTATTTGACACAACTGCTATAGCTTCACCCAAAGGACTGTCTCTTTAATGACTTAGTTTTGCCAGTCAGTAGGGCTTTGAATTTCTGAGTGGCCCTAGACCACAGAAAACAAAGAGGTCACATACAATGAGCCTACTTCCAGCAGTGATCTCCCCAGAATCAGAGGGTGCAATCTGAATGTGACTGTAAGCATTTACCACAGATCCTCTCACCAGCTTAGTGCAGAGAGAGAGGGAAATAAATGCACGTGCTTAGCTTCATCACGAAGATACACACATCCAACACTCCAACCTTTCCTGCTACATCTAGAGAGCCTGACTCCTACCTTACTGATCTTGGGGTACTGAGAGGACATGACACATCCTAAGCTCCAAGGGTCCACCAAAAACAGAGACAGCACTGTGGGAAAACACAAAAATTTGAAAGGCACCATAAAATCTCTGGCCAGATGATTGGTGAGATCCTTCTCCTACACAAGGCCAGTATGACAAAATTGGGAGAGATAGTTGTCTTATTTACTATGCATAAAACAACACAGGAAGTCAAAGGAAATGAAGAAATAGGGGAATATGTTTTAAATAAAAGCACAAGATAAATTACAGAAGCTGACTTGAGTGAAGTGGAGATATGTAATTTACATGACAAGAAATTCAACATAATGGTCATAAGGATGTTCACTGAGGTCAGAAAAGCAATGCAAGAAAAAACTGATAATTTCAAAATCAAGATATAAAGGATAAAAAAGAACCAAAAATAAATCTTAGAGCTAAAGAATACTATAAATAAGCTAAAAAATTCAATAGAAGGGTTTAACAGCAGACTAGAACAAGCAGAAGAAAAGATCAGTGAAATTGAAGACAAGTAACTGGAAATCATACAATCTGGGGAACAAAAAATAAAGAAAGAAAAAAGAAAGAGAATAAAGATAGTTTAAGAGACTTATGAGATACCACTAAGTGTAATGATATATGAATATATCAATGTCTGAGAAGGAGAATAGAGAGCAAAAGGGACCAAAAACATTTATTTAAAAAAATAATAACAGCACAAAATTTCCCAAGCCTGGGGAAGAAAATATAAACCAAGATCCAGGAAGGAAAAAGGATAACAAATAAGATGAATCCAAAGAGACCCACACTAAGAAATATCATGATAAAATTGTCAAATTTAAAGACAAAGAGAGTTTTAAAGACAGCAAAGGAAAAGCAAATTGTTATATATATATAAGATTATCAGTGGATCAGGCCATCTGGGAGCATAATGATGTATTCTAAATTCTGAAAGAAAAATTTATCAACCACGAATACTATATTCACCAACTCTATTTCAAAAATGAAAAGATGATAAAAAATTTCTCAGACAAACAAAAGCTGAGAGAGTTCATCATGACTAGACTTATTTTACAAGAAATGCTAAAGGGAGTTTTTCAAGCTGAAGGAAGAGAATGTTAATTAGTAACAGAAAATCATGTGAGAGTATAAAACTCACTTGTAAAAGTAAGTTCATTGTCAAATAAAAAACACTATAATATTGTAATTCCAGTGGGCAAATCAATTATATTTCTAGTATAAAGGTTAAAAAGCAAAACTATTAGAAGTAACTAAAACTATAATAATTTGTTACGGGGTAAATATTATTTAAAAAATGTAAGTTGTGACATCAGAAACATAAAACATGGGAGAAGGGGAAGAAAAAGTATAGGGTTTGTGTATGCAATTAAAGTTGTTATCAGCTTAAAATAGCCTATTATTAGTATAAGCTATTTTATGTAAGCCTCAGAGTAATCACAAGGCAAAAGCCTATAATAGATACACAAATAATAAAAAGAAAAGATCCAAAGCATAGCACTACAGAAAGCCATCAAACCACAAAGGAAGAAAGCAATCAACGAAGAAAGGAACAAAGAATCTATAAAACGACCACAAAACAATTAACAAAATGACACTAGTAGGTCATTACTTATCAATAATTACTTTCAATGTAAATAGATTAAATTCCCCAATCCAAAGTACAGAGTGGTTGAAAGGATAAAAAATAAGACCCAACTATATACTGCCTCCAAAAAACTCATTTCAAAATAAAAGACACTCATAGACTGCAAATGAAGGGATGGAAGATATTCCACGCAAATGGTAACAAAAAGAGAGGAGGGATAGTAATACTTATTTTAGACTAAATAAACTTTAGGTCAAAACTGTAAAAAGAGACAAAGAAGGTTATTATATGTTGATAAAGTGATCAATCCATCAAGATGACATAATTTTAAATATGTATACACCCAACATCAGAGCACCAAAATATGAAAAGCAAGTACTAAGAGATCTGAAGGGACACATAAACTCCAACATAATAGTAGTAGGGGATTTCAATACCTCACTTTCAACAATAGAAAGAAAATCAATAAGAAAACATTGAACTTGAAAGATACTGTAGACCAAATGTATCTAACAGACATATGTAGAACATTCTACCCAACAGCAACTAGATACACATTCTTCTCAAGTGCACATGGAACATTTTTCAGGATAGATCATATGTTAGTCTACAAAACAAGTCTTAACAAATTTACAAAAATCAAAGTCATATCAAGTATCTTTTCCAACCAAAATGGTACAAAGCTGGAAATCAGTAACATGAGAAATCATAGAAAATTAACAAATATATGAAAATTAAACAATATGCTCCTGAGCAACTATTGGGTCAAAGAAGAAATTAAAGGAGAAATTATAAAAAAAAAATCTTGGGACAAATTAACATACCAAAACTTATGGAATGGAATAAGAACGGTTCTAAGGGGGAAGTTTATAGCAATAAATGCCTATATCAGAAAAGAAGAAAGATCTCAAATAAACAAACTAACATTATACCTCAAGAAACTAGAAAAGAAGAGAAAACTAAGCTCAAAATTAGTAGAAGGAAGAAAATAACGAAGATCAGAGCAGAAATAAATGAAATAGAGACTAGGAAAACAATAAAAAATCAATGAAACTACGAGTTGGTTTTTTGAAAAGCTAAACAAATTTGACAAACCCTTAGGTAGACAAAGAATAAAAGAAAGAGTGAAATAAGTAAAATCAGAAATGAAAGAAGAGACATCACAACTGATAACACAGAAATACAAAAGATAATAGATTATAATGAACAATTAACACCAACGGATTGGACAAACTGGAAGAAATGGATAAATTCCTAGAAATATATAATCTACCAAGACTGATTCATAAGGAAACTGGAAATCTGAACAATAATGAGTAAGAAGATTGAATCAGTATTTAAAAGTCTCCTATCAAAGAACAGCTCAAGATCAAATGGATTTATGGCTAAATTCTACCACACATTTAAAGAAGAACTAATACTAATCTTTCTCAAACTGTTCCAAAAATTGAAGAGGAGGGAATGCTTCCAACCTTATTTTACAAGGCCAGCCTTATCCTGATTCCAAAGCCAAAAAAAGACACTACAAGGAAAGAAAATTACAGGCCAATATCACTGATAAACATAGATGCAAAAATTCTTATGAAATACTAGCAAACCATATTCAACAGTATATTAAAAGGATCATTCACCATGATTACATGGGATTTATTCCTGTGATACAAGATTGGCTTGATATATGCAAATCAAAATATATGATTCACTGTATTAACAGAATGAAGGACAAAAACCGTGTCATCATTTCAATAGATCCCTTGATGATAAAAACTCTTAACGAATTAGGTATAGAAGGAATATTATTCAGCACAATGAAGGTCATAAATGACAAGCCCACAGCTAACATCATAATGATAAAAAGTTGAAGGTTTTTCTCTCCAAGATCAGTAACAAGACAAGGATGCTCACTCTCATCACTTTTGTTCAACATAGTACTGGAAGTCCAAACAGAGCAATTAGGCAAGAGAAAGAAATAAAAGGCATCCAAATAGAAAAGGATGAAGTGAAATTGACTCTGTTTGATGATGACATGATATATATAGAAAATTCTAAAGACTCCAACAATAAAAACTGTTAGAACTGATAAACAAATTCAGTAAAGTTTCAGAATACAAAATCAACTTACACAAATCAATATCATTCCTACACACCAACAACAAATTCTCTAAAAAAATAAATTAAGGAAACAACCTCATATATAACAGCATCAAAAAATACTTAGGAGTAAATTTAACCATGAAAGTGAAAGATTTGTATACTGAAACTATAAAACATTTATGAAATAAATTAAGGATGACACAAATAGAAAGTTTTCCATGTTCATAAGTTGGAAGAATTAATATTGTTAAAATGTTCACACTACTTAAAGTGATGTACAGATTCAATGCAAGCCCCATCAAAATTCCAATGTCTTGCTTTACATAAATATAAAAAAATTGTAAATTTTGCATGGAACCAAAAAAGACCCCGAATAGCTAAAGCAATCTTGACCACAAGGAACAAAGCTGTATGTATTACACTACCAGATTTCAAAATATATTACAAAGCTATAGTAATCAAAACAGAACAGTCATTGCATAAAAACAGACCAATAGAATAAAACAATTGATTTTCAACAAAGGTGTCATGAACACACAATGGGGAAAGGGTAGTCTCTTCAATAAATGGTGTTGGGAAAACTGGATATTCACATACAGAAGAATGAAAATGGACCTTTATCTCACCCCTTATAAAAGAATCAACTGAAAATGGATTAAAGACTTAAACATAAGACCTGAACTATAAAACTATGAAAACACAGGGGTAAAGCTCCATGACATTTGTCTGGGCAGTGATTTCTTAGATATGACCCCCAAAGCAAAGGCATCAAAAATAGACAAATGGGAATGCATCAAACTAAAAGGCTTCTGCACAGCAAAGGAAACAATTAATAGAGTAAAGAGATAACTTATAGATTGGGAGGAAATATTTGCTAATCATACATTGGATAAGGGGCTAATATCCAAAATATATAAGGAACTCAAACTATTCAGTAATAAGAAAGCAAATAATACTGTTAAAAAGTGGGCAAAGGACTGGAATAGACATTTCTCAAAAGAGGCTGTACAAATGAGCAACAGATATGTTAAAAAATGCTCAACATGTCTAATCATTGGGAAAATGCAAATTAAAACCACAATGAGATATCATGTCATACATGTTGGATTGGCTATTATCAAAAAGGTGAAAGATAACAAG
>NW_012137414.1:2525126-2543926 GCF_000956105.1 Propithecus coquereli
ATAAAGAAAATGTGATATATACACGTAGTGGAATACTATTCATCCTTACAAAAACAGGAAATTTTGCCATTTGCGACAACATGCATGAATTTGGAAGACGTTATGTTAAGTGAAATAAGCTGGGGACAGAGAAACAAATATTGTATAATGTCACTTGTATGTGGGATCTAAAAAAGTCAAACTCAAGAAATAGAGAGTGTTATGGTGGTTACCAGAGGCTGGGGGCAGAGTGGTTGAAGAAAAGTGAGACATTGGTCGGTGGGTACAAAATTTCTGTTATATAGGAGGAATAAGTTGTGGTAATCTATTGCACAGCACAGTGGCTATGGTTAATAATATGTATCGCATATTTCAAAGTAACTAAAAGAAAGGATTTTAAATGTTATCACCACAAAAAATTGTAAATATTTGAGTTGATGAATCTGCTAATTAGCCTAATTTAATCATTCCACAATGCATACATGTATTGAAATATTACTTTGTACCACATAAATATATACAATTATTTTGCAATTTAAAATAAAATAAAACTTAAAAAATAAAATATTATTTGACTTATTGTACTCCCAGGTATATATCTGACAGAAATATATAGTTATATTCACCAAAAAAATAGGCACTAGACTGTTGATAGCAGAACTATTTGTAATTGCTCCAAATTGGAAACTACCCATATTCCTATCTATTCTAAAATGGATAAATACATTGTGGTATCAATAAAATACTATCTGGCAACAAGAATGCAAGATCTACAATTACATGCAATAATATGGATGAATCTAACAAACGTAATGTTGAGGGGAAAAATCCAGCCACAAACCAGATAGTGTTTGATTCCATTTGTATAATGTACAAAAACAGGAAAAAGTAATAGAGGACTTTACAAGTCAGGATAGTGGTTAGCTTTGTGGGGTGGTTGACAATGGAAGAGACATGAAGGAGGCTCCTGAGGTTCTGGTTATATTCTGTTTCTGGATTTGGGTGTACCTGTATTCAGTTTATGAAAATTCACTAAGCTAGACATTTACGATATGTGCCCTTTTCATTATGCATTTTGTATTTCAACAAAATTTTTTAAAAATATTATTTGACTTGTAAAATCTGTTCTACATATAACTTTGGAGAATTCATCCTTTTCAAAAAAGGTGTAACCTGTGCAGTATATGTCACTTTGGCTGCTATAAATAACAAAAGATGCAATGGTTTTGCTATAGACACAATACATTTTAGGACTTAGATTCATATGATAAAGAAAATTTCATAAATACTTATTGGACAGTGAACTAGACTAGATTTACAGAAGCAAATCAGTGCATACAAACTATTCAAGCAGTTACTCAGCTATTTAATAAAAGAAACAAATCAGTGCAATTGATTGATAGAGCAGAAACCTGTACAAAATAAAATTTTAGGAGTTTTACAAGTATTCCATTTTGTCAAGGAATGAAAGCAAACAGCATTTGAAGATCATCAAAATGAAGCTGTTATTTTGGAAGTCTATTAGTGTGGTAGTTCAACATCATATAGACCTGATAATTGTCGATAATTGGGCAAAAATTCAAACTATAGAATTTCACCACACTTGTAACACTTGACCCAAGAGATTGATAGACCAAAGATATAGTATGGCAATGTATTTGGTCACTAGAGCCTATACTGTTAGATTTACATTTACACCAGATTCTTCTGACATACAAAAGTGAAATAATAATAAAATATATGCACATAAACCCAGACAATCTGTGCATGTTTGTAATTGAAGAGCTACCCACATGTATGCATTTCTTCTCACAGAGGTCCATCGTGTAAAGCTTCTCAACTGATTTGTGCAGTAAATAGATGCTGGATAATAAAGGGAAATAAATAAACAATGCCAAGACTCAGGATGACAGACTGAAACCCAGCATGTGTCCTGATTTACGAATCTCCAGAAGTGTCAAATTGGAAACTCAACAATCATGTCAAGAACCACAATACTGCAGAGAAAGAAACAGTTCAGTTGATTGAGTACTAACCAATCTTTCACTTCAAGTTTTTAAACTGGCTATGTTTGATTATAGTCATACATTCCTGACTGATATAAATTCCCACAACATCTCTCCTAGGGAGGAATGTTACTTACAAAAAAAGAAATGATTACCTTTTTGAATATATATTGCTACAGACCAAAGAACAGTTCTGTTGCAATTTCTGAACTGAAGGTACAGCCCAAGAATTAGAAGTTAGTGTGACTGATTTTTAGAAAGCAATCTTGACTCGTAGTTAGTGTTGGGTTATAGCTCTGGATTTGTGATGAAATAGCTAATGTAATTTGGAAAACTTGATTTGCCACAACTTCAGTTTCCTCAACTGCAAAACTAAAATAACGATAACTGCATAACCACACAATTGTTGTGAAGATAAAATTTGATAAGGAATAAAAGCACAAAGGACCATACTAAAGCAAGGTGTTATTGCTTCTCTATATGGAGATGATTAAACAATGGATTATAGCTGTCAGCAAACACTCATGATCTGCTAGAAAGTACACACTGTCGATCTCATTGATCCCTCAGAATACAAAAAAGTTACAGGTAGAAAACACCAAGCTGGAAGAGTTAATTTGCATGTGAATCTTTAGAGGTCATTTGAGTGGGTGTAGAGTGACAGGTATGTTTAATTGTGGACAACTGTGGAAAAATGATCCCAACCGCAGTTAAGACAATGAATTCTGAACTATTTGTTGGGATCAGGAAAAATATGTGTAACTCACAACATACAGTTCTCTGAGGCTAAAATAATCAAAAAGTGTTAGGCATGATCAAGAAGGGAACTGAAAACAAAGAAACCACCATTATCGTACTCTTGTACAAAGTTCTTATAAAACTACGCCCAGAGTAATGTGAGTGAATCTTAATGTTTGACATTCAAAGACATATGAGGAACTGAGGAAAGTCAAAATAATAAGAACCAAAATTATAGACAATATTAAGATATATCTCTCCTATTTCCACAAGGCATTTTTTAAATTTCAAAATATTAAGGGAGTACAAATGTTTTAGGTTACATGGATTGCTTTTGTAATGCTTGAGTCCCAGCTATAGGTATGCCCATCATCCAAATAGTGTTCTTTGTACCCATTAGGTAGGTTTTTGCCTCTCCCCTCCACTCCTTTCCCCCCTGGTTGATGTCCACTGAGTTTTACTTCCCTCTGTGCACATGTGTGCTCATCAGTTAGTTCCAATTTAATAGTGAGTACATGGGGTGCTTGCTTTTCTATTCTTGAGATATTTCACTTAGGAGAATGGTTTCCAGTTCCATCCAGATTAATTCAAAAGGTATTAATTCATATTTTTTGTGTCTGAGTAGTACTCCATGGTATACATATACCACATTTTATTAACCCACTCATGAATCGATGGGCACTTGGGTTGATTCCACATCATTGCAATTGAGAATTGTGCTGCAATAAACATTTGAATGCAGGTGTCTTTTTGATGAAAGTCTTCTTTTTCTTTGGGTAGATACCCAATAGTGGGATTACTGGATCAAATGGTAGGTCTACTTTTAGTTCTTTCTTTGAGGAATATTCACACTGTTTTCCATGAGGGTTGTACTAATTTGTAGTCCCACCAACAGTGGGACTGTTGTTCTTTTCTCTCTGCATCCATGCCAGCATCTATTGTTTTTGGACTTTTTAATAAAAGCCACTCTAACTGGGGTAAGGTGATATTTCATTGTGGTTTTAATGTGTATTTCCCTGATGATTAATGATGTTGAGCATTTTTTCATATATTTATTGGCCATTTGTCTTTGTTCTTTTGAAAAGCTTCTGTTCATGTCTTTTGCCCACTTTTTAATGGAATTGTTTGGTTTTTTTCTTGCTGATCTGGTTGAGTTCTTTGTAACTTTTGGGTATTAGCCCTTTATCAGATGTATAGCTTGTGAATATTTCATCCCATTCTGTAGTTTGTGTATTTGTTTGCTGATTGTTTTCTTAGCTGTGCAGAAGCTTTTTAGTTTAATCAAATCCCATTTATTAATTTTTGTTGTTGTGATGCTTGCCATTGGGGTCTTAGCCATAAATTCTTTTCTTAGGCTGATATCAAGAAGAATTTTTAGTACATTTTCCTCTAAGGAATTCTTACGGTTTCATGCCTTAGATCTAAGTCTTTTATCCATCTTGAATCAATTTTTGTGAGTGGTGAGAGGTAGTGGTCCTCTTTCATTCTTCTGCATGTGGCTATCCTATTTTCCCAGCACCTTTTATTGCATAGGGCTTCTTTTCCCCAGTGTATATTGTGATCTTCTTTGTCAAAGATCAGTTGGTTCTAGGTAGATGGTTTAATATCTGGGTTCTTTGTTCTGTTCCATAGGTCTATGTCTCTATTTTTGTACTAATACCATGATGTTTTAGTTACTATAACTTGTAGTATAGTTTGAAGTCTGATAATGTGATGCCTCCAGATTTATTCTTTTTGCTTAAGATTGCTTTGGCTATTTGGGCTCTTTTCTGGTTCCAAATGAAGTGTAGAATTATTTTTTCTGGATCTGTAAAACATGATGTTGGTAATTTGATGGGGATTACATTGAATTTGTAGATCAATTTGGGTAGTCTGGATATTTTAACAATGTTGATTCTACCCATCCATGAGCATGATATGCTTTTCCATTTGTTTGTATCCTCTGCAATTTCTTTCCTAAGAGTTTAAACATAATTCTGTGGAAGACCTGTCTATAGTTAAGCTCTACAAAAAATAGTATCAACTCAAACCAACTAAGAAGAGGCAGAAGTAAATATGCTAACTATGTAGCTAGTGTGAATGGGCATTTGCTTCATTTAGAAATAAGAGAGGAGGAATGTTGTTGCTGTACAAATACAGAATAAAATGAGACATAACATACTAGAAAGCTAAAAAGAGAAGGGAATTATCGGTACATGATTAAATTCTAGCCACTATAACCAAGTTGAAAGTTTACTTTTCTCTAAACTCTGAAAAGCTAGAATGCAGGAACAGCTAAACATTTAGGTTACATTAATAGAAGATAGACCCAGAACAAATGACTAAATTAAAAAATTTATTATATTAGTCTAACATTTAAGGTTAGTCTGGAACATGGAAAAGATCAATAATTTAGTGCTATTTTCACACAGTTTACTCCTCTGTAATATGGAATATGATGACAAGAAGATTAATAATCTATAAAGATGAAAGGAAATAATCAACACAAGGCACTGGACAGAGTATCTGGCCCCTAGCCAGCTCTCAGTTATAGGGGTAAAGATAGGCAATCATGTACTGTTGTAATATCATCGCGCTTTTCCAGGGCTTCTTAAATCTTGGGTCACAAAGAAAAAGGGATAGAGTGGATGATCCCTGGGTTTTTTCTCAGGTCTAATAGTATGTGAAATACATGTTTTTTGATGTTTCTGTCAGACATGAAGGCTCACCTTACAAGGTCATTGTGAAGAACTCAGCCAGCCCAGTGCTTCGACGAACAAATAGCATATCAAGAGCTATTAAATAATAGGAATTGATAAGCAGATTAAAGGGATGAAATGATATGAGAGAATCTAGATGGTGGGTTCATGGGCATTCACTGTATAATTCCTTCAGCTTTCTGGGTATTTGAAATTTTTAAAAATAGAATGTTAGATAAAATGTTCTCTCACAGAAAATACACAGCAGCATATCATTTAAGCAGTTTTCTAAGTCACTATCACCACTTTCCAATGAAGAAAAAACACCATCTGTGCAATATAGAAGCTAAAAGATACTAACCAGAATTTACAGGAGTGGAAATGGCAAAACATTTTGCTCAAAGTCATGCCCAATGCATGTGGAGAGGAGTTGGAAATGGAATTCAGGCAGGTCTCTTAATTTTCTAATCAACAGACTGTCAAAGACCAGGTTCCCTCCTTAAAACTATGTTGAATATTCTAACAGAGAAAATGAATTAGTCTTCTGAAGAAAGCTCATTCTCCTGTTTTGGTTATAAAACACAGGAAAGTGTATATTGCTTCCCATACTGAAAGCTGAGTTAAGGTAGAAGGAGGATTGTGGTCTTACTACTCGTTGGAGGGTCTTAGATTATGAGAAAATATCAACCTTCAGTCATAATGAAACATCTAAGTTGTTTTAATAAATAAGTAGGTGGATGCTGAAATGTGATATTATTTGATCATTAAAATGAATCAATTTTTAAAAAATAATGACTTCTGTTTTGTGGGGGTACTATCGGTTTGAGATGAAAGCCTGAAGTTGGGAGAAAAGCTTGATGCATAGCTATGCAAAAATATTTCAGTTTATCATCCTAGGTCCCTCACACGTCACAAAAAGAAACTTGTAGATGTTCTGTAAAGTCAATATATCATTGGTCAATCTCTCTGTCCAGCAGCCCAGTCATCAACTAATTAAGTGCCAAATGTAGCAAATAAAGTACTAACAACTCAAAAGTGTTCAGCAAGAGTTCACTAAAGCAGAGCTAAAGGGTACCACTGTAATTCTAGCACCACCGATTTATTACCATCAGCATGCAATTCACACAATAAAACCCACTCATCACTATAAATTTGCATATCAAAGTTTATACATTTGTTGGAATAGAAATACTTTTAAAAACATGTAGAATATAACAGTGTTTTTTCTCCCTTAACACACATTGAATTTCATCTCTACACCTTGCCACTCAAAGTCTTATTTGATGAGTGCAGAAAATGCAAATTATACCTGAGGAAAAAATGGGTTCGCTCCTATCTTTACAAGCTTACTCCACAGTCTAGTCATTCAAAAACAAATGGAAACAATTTCTTGAGCAGAGGAAACTCTGATTAAAAAACAAAATTCCATCTGTGGCCTACTGAAAGACTTTTTTTTATTTCTATTCTTCCTTACCTCCTTTTCTTCAGATTTAGATGTCTCACTTTGCCATGTACTCAGTGTTCCAGTCTCTTTCATCTCCTAAGAGAAGTTATTTCATTTTTCACCCCTCCTGTGTCTTCAATCTCAGTCTACAACCACACTTATTTTTTTTTTCATGTAAAAAGAAAACAACAAAAAGCAAACATACAAAAAACAAAAAATATTTCGTCTGGCCCTACACCTCCTCTGGCAATCCTATGTCTTTCTCCATAGTAGAAGAGTGTTTCATACTGGTGCTACTTAAAGGATGATTTGTCGATCAGCAGCATTGGCATCACTTGAGAGCTTATTAGAAATGCATAATTTTGGGCCTCACCCTAGACATACTGAATTAGAGCATGTGTTTTAAAATAAGATTTCTCAGGTGATTTATATGCACATTAAGGTTTGAGAAGCACTAGTTTACACCCACTATTTGCACATCCACACCTTACATATCCTTTTGCATTTTTGACTTTTGCCACTGAAATTAATTTATAGATGATAGCAACAACTTTACAGTTGCTACAGCATTGGAGATTCTAAAGTTTATTTCTTCAGACATCCCTTCAGTACTTGCCATCACCGACAAATCCTCTTTGAAGCCTTTTCTTTTAATTAATATGGCAAGATTCTTTCTTGGCTTTTATTCTACCTCTTTGACCACTCCTCAGCCTCTTTTGCCTATCCCTTAAATGTTGCTATTCCCTAAGGGTTTTCCCTTAATCTTCATTTCTTTTCACTTTACATGTTCCCTCTGGCGAGTTCATCTGCTTCATTTATTACCTCTACAATGATCATGGTAAAATCCATGTTTTAGGCTAAGAACTGTTTCTTGAGCTCCATATCCACAGAGCCAAACGCCTACTAAATTCCTTTGAAATAGTCAACATAGCCAAACTCTATCACATCATCTTCACCCTGCGTCTCCCCTAATCACTGACACACACGTTTCCCTACTCAGTCACTGAAGGAGAAACCTACAAATCATCCTTGATTCCCTTTTTCTTCATTATTTTTTAACCAAGAAGATGCCACGCCATTCAGTTAATCTTTTTAATCACTCTTCTAACCTCTCTATCATACAACTATCTCTTCCCAAGGCTGTTTTAAATAAAAGCATCCTGATGCTCTCTCTAATTCAGTGAAACGTAACCTTGTTTGTGCATTCGAACCAACTAGGCTGCTTTGAAAAATACCAATATATGTGCCTTATTCCCAAAGGTTCTGATTTAATTGGTTTGAGATGGAGTCCAGACACGGGCATTTTTTATAAGCTCCCCCCCTTGTGATTCTAATGTGTAGCCAAGATTGAGAACCACTGCTTCAGTGCTGGCCTTTTGCGCTCCCCATCCATCTTGAATACTCTGGTCAGAGAAGTCTTTTGAAGATGAAAATCTGAGTCTGTCATCATTTATTAAGTTCCCTTAATGTCATCCCGATAATTGCTTTCAGGATAAAATCAAACTCTTTACCTGATTTACAAGATCTTTTTAAATGTGGCCCCTGTCTACTTTTCTAGCTTCTTGGCTTGTATTGCCTGCTGTGAAGCCTATACTCCAGCTTTACAGCCACACAAGGAGTCCTCTGCATGTATGCTGGTAACCACACATCCCACACGTGTCTATGCTTTTCCTCTGCCCAAAATTTTCTCTACTCTTTTTCATTTAGCAGCACTCTGCTCAAAAGTCATAACCACTAGTCAATATTTTCTTGACCATTTCCTTCCATCCTACCCAAGTCTTATTTAATTACCCTCCTGTGCCCAATCTTATGAGTGTCTGGAGCACTCTGTTTCTCTGTTCTTACCTCACCTCTGAACACAATGATTATACTATTCAGCAGTTGTCTACTTATTGTCTGTCTTGCCCACTGAAAAGTGATTACTTGAGAAGAGGGAATGTGTTTTCATACAGGGGCCACCACAAGTTTGGCATATAATAAGGTATAAAGAAATGTGCAGAAAGGACAAACACAACTTTTAAGTCATAAACAAGAACTTATACACTACTATGAAAGTGACAGTAATCACAAACATGCAATACACAAATAAAACAAATATATATATTTAATTAATGCTGTGAAAATAAAGTATATTGTCAAATATTTTAAAGACTGTGAAAATGGGGCTTTGGTATTAGGGGGGAAAAGAAGAAGGTGAATTGATGAAGCATAGCCTCAACTGATCTGTTCAAATCCTTCTCCAGAAAAGAAAAAATGGGATTAAAAATAAATAAAGATCAGTTAATTCTAGTTAATTTAACATCTGTACCATTATTAAGACAAACACAGTGATTATAAAATACATTTTAAAGTGTTGGGCTGAAAAGCCAAAAAGAAAAGAGTGTGAAATACTTGAGGTACCTTTCCTAGGTTCCATTTTGAGAAAACTTTTGCTTATCTAAATCTCAGCAACTCAGAAATATCATAGTAAATGATACGAAATATGAGAAGATAAAATTAATTCTTTGCCTGTTCTAATGATCGCCATTCAAGTGACAAAATAGTTTAATACAAAATATGTAAATAGACTTTAAAAATTAGTATGGCAACTCCTAAAATAGCACAGCAGCTTCTTAAATGCAATGCTTGAGTTGACAGGAAAAAAATTTTCTGTTACTCCCACTATTTCCATTTACCTCTTCATAAATCATAACTATACATCCAGAGAAGAAAGACCCAGGAGAGAGACAATACCATGATGAAACATATAGCTAAGAAATACAGGAACAGAATAGTGTAATTGCTTTAATTTTAAAAGGAAATTCTTCCAAAACAGATTTCCTACAGTAAAATAAAAGACAGAGAAATTTAAAATGAGATAATCTATGTGAAAAGTGCTTTGTAAACTGCAAAGCTCTCAGCAAACTAAGGTATTATTTTTATTTTCTTTAAAACGAAATATAAAATAGCATCATTGTGCCTATACTATTTGCAGCAAGGGAAAGATTCTTTTAAAAACATATAAAACTGATGCTTCTTAATCTAAACAAAAAGAAAGACACAAAACATTGCCAGAACTTGGTCTCAAGCAAGGCTATTTATTTTTCTAAGTTCTTATAAATAAAGAGCCATTTAATCTTCCAATACTGATTTGTCTTCATATATTTATTCATTTATTTGTCTATGCATTCATGACTTTTTCTTGATAATCTATTATGTACCTGGGATTGAGTTAGAATGTGTACAAAATCAAGGATGCATAAGAGTAATAAACATCCTATAAGTAAACTACACAGTTTAATATTCACATGCATTTGGAATCTACGCCTTTAAGATAGAAGCCGCCTATTCAAATGCATCATTAATTAGAAAGAAAAGCTAAAGGAGGGGATTTTCATAGCTCCCAGTGGCCTTGTGAGTTATGGTAAGCATTTTGGTCTTCAACCTTAGTGCAATGGGAATCCACTGAAAGGTTTAAAGCAAGAAAGTGACACCATCCAATCTGGGTTTGAAAAGATTAGTCATGCTGCTAATTGGAGAGTAGACTGGAGGGAAGGTAAGAAAAGATGCAGAAAAACAGAGCAAGATGTTAGGATAGGAGACCAGACACAGCCTGATGGTGGGTGGTAGATGGAAAGATAGGAACAGATTAGTAAGATATTTAGAAGATGAAATTTACAGGACTTTGTTCAAACTCTTCCCTCTGCCTAGGATACATTGCCTGGTACATGACAGGTATTTCATAAATGCTTTTGATAGGAAATGAACAGAGTTATAAAATCCTTGCAATTTTTAAAGGGGTTTTAGGAGCCCTGGCCCTGCCATATATTTCCCCTCTCACAGGAATATGATGGAACTAATAGACTGTGACCATTGTTTTTAAGCGAAGTATGCCTAGGTCACTGGGCCTCCTCCAGAATACAGGCTGCATGTAATGTCTGCAACTTCTTTGCTTAATGCCTCTTTGTTGGGAAATCTTTACTTGCTTTTTTTTTTTTTTTTTGGTTTGACCTTTATTTGTAGATGAATAAAAGAGAAAGTTGATTCTTTTTGTATCACAAAATAGTGAAAAATGTTGCTGTTGGAAACCAACATGGATCCCCAATTTCAGATTGAATACAAAGTTATAATCATCCCCATGAGGAAAAGTACTCGATCAGCTTGCCACGCGGAATAGATAAAACAGGTCAGAGGTCAGTACTGCCAATTTGAGAGCTGTCATTCATATAGTGGTGAATAACTGAAGCCATGAGTGTAAAGCACAAGGACAAAGTTTTGGGAATGGTCGGGAAAGAGGCAGACTGAATACAGGAAATTGAAACAAGATTCAATTCAGGAAAGGTTAGATTATCCCGGTTTTAAGGCAGAAGATCTGGAGATGAAGCATGAAAGGTGGTCCCTAGACTAAGCAAAGCGAACCTCTTGGCAGTTGCTGATACTTCAGTGAAGTGGTTGGGGCATGGGCCACAAGAAACTATATATAAAGAAAATGACAAAAATGCTTGTAGAGTTCATTTTGGCAGTTAAAAAAGCAAAATCAGGGGACTGAAGGAATATGAGTTGCTTTATTGTGGGAGAACAGACTTAGAGGAAGTAGAGAACAAGAAAGTGGGAGTTTAGGCAAAATATCAAGGAGCTAAGTTAGTCAATAAGAGTGGAAGATTTCCACTTGAAATTCAATTTATAATTCAAGAAATATGCTAAAATTAAAATTTTTGAAAAATGAATTTGAAGATCATACTCATTAGCTAGCCAGTCAGAACATGAATCTGTATGTAGTCACTCCAAACTCAACTCTTAATCTGGTTATTAATAGGAATTCCTTTATTTATGGAATCTCCAATATTTTCTCTTTTTAAAAAATCCTGCCATCTTTTTTGCTTTTCTATCATTTCTACCAAAACCACCCCCTTCCTCTCTTTCACTATCTTCAAGTTCATCAACATTCTGCTTGGTTACATCAGACTCTCTAGTTTTCCTATATTCCATGGTCCACTTGAAAGCTTTTACTTATTACATGTAACTAGTACTCATGGAAAATTCCAGCTTGTAACGAACTTATCTACGTTAGTCACTGTAGGCAGAACTAATGTTGGTTCCAGTGAGAGGAATGTTCTCATGCCTTTCTCTTGGCTGGCAAGCAGTTACTATATTGCTTCTGAAAATTAGAAGTAGTTGTGCTATGAAGCAGCAGAAAGTACATACACTAATATATTAGCTGCAAATTAATATATGGAGTCTGTATTCAATTTGAATACAGTTTAGGTAATGGCTTTGTCCTTAGGTATCTTTTTACACACAGATAAAATATGTTAAATTTTCTCGAGACAGACATTAGCAAGAGGTTCAAAACAAAATTAGTATAGCTGTTTCCCTAAACAAAAGATATGTGATATGAACCTGCCATGCTGCCGCTTCCAACGGTATTACTGACCTTTTAATCTCATTGCTTTATTTTTTTTTCATCCTTTTATTTTTTTTCTGTACTAAATCTCTGTCTCTTGCTGTTTAACAAGCTAACTGTTATTTGGAACCTAATGAAAGGATTTTTTCCCCTGAGTCCAGACCTTTCCTAAATAACCTCTTCATTATTCTATTCACTTTGAACATGTTTTTTTTTTTTTTTTAGAAGCTGAAATAGCTAATGTTAGAGGTTCATGAAAATCTCCATCCAGGACATCATCATCCTAATTGGTTTATAACCTGCTGTGCTGAATAATTCTTCCACTCATCCTAGTTTTGTTTTCTTTTTTACTTTAAAAATTAAAACTTCTGTGTTGTAAAAACTAACCAATAATTAGAAAAGGATATCGGATTTTGAAAAATAGCTTCAACAATGACCCTAGAATCCTCAGAAGCTTTTGTCTAATTGTCTGACTGGAGAAAATTATCTACAGGGTACCATGTGTTGGCAAGATTTTAGTTCACCTTGTAGTAGCCACAGTGGAACTATGAATTCAGGATGCTAAGCCTGTATCTCCCTTTAATTCTATGTGAAAGAAAAACTAAAGAAATAAACAATGATTGAAAGAAAAGACCTACATATAAATAGATGGTATAAAAGATACTAAAAGGTCAAGAAGAAAGATAAGGAAGAACTCATATTTCATGAAAGTTTTTCTAAATAGTGTCCAAATTTATATTTTCCTGACAGTAGAAATGAAAAAGTAAATCCTTAATGATTTATAAATATGTAAAAGCAATCTATCATTAGTATTATTACTAAAAATAGATACATGTTTATATTTCAGCTGTCTGAAAAAACTGGAATAATATTAAGTAGGTACGTTTACACATTGCTTTTGAAACACCTGAGCTCTATTTTAAAAATGTACTTAATTTGTTTCTACCCCAATTACTGAATCAGAAACTTCTGGCTCTTGACTAGTGCATGCATTCTCAATAGGCGAAAATGCACCAACGAGGTAAAAATTTGTTCTTGAGGGGCAAAAATTCTTATATATTTCTGAGTCACAATGGTTTGTGACCCTCCAAAGGGCCACAATATATAAACAGATATAGAGTATATCTGAGGCATTAAAATTTCATGGAGAGTTATTAATAATTAATAAATAAAAGTGTCTATAAAGGCTTCTTAGTGGGTGATGATGAAGAAAAGGTTGAGAATCACTGCACTAGTATATTTTAAAACATTTTCTGAATATAAAAGTAATACATTTTATTGTATGGAATTGGGAAAACACAGGTGAACACAAAGGAAAAAAATTTTCATCTAAATTCCACCAGTGATAGCTGTTAAACATTTTCATGTTATTTCCTTTCAGTTATAATTTGTCTTGCTGGTTCTCTCTGTTTTTAAAAAATTAGGGTCATATGACATAAATAATTCCATATCCTACTTTTTGCTTGGCATTAATGGTGCAATCATTTCCTATGCCATTAAATACTATTGGAAACTACTTCCACTAAACAGTTTAATATTCAGTGGTAGATATAAGCCAATCTTTAACAATACACTTTCTCCAAAAGTTAAATTAATATCTTTATAGTATTAGTATTATAAGATAAATTTTATATTATTAATCATTTGCTGATGGAAAATAACCAAATTACAAGTTTGTTTTTTTGTTTTTTGTTTTTTTTTTTTTTTTTGAGACAGAGTCTCACTCTGTTGCCCGGGCTAGAGTGAGTGCCGTGACGTCAGCCTAACTCACAGCAACCTCACACTCCTGGGCTCAAGCAATCCTCCTGCCTCAGCCTCCCAAGTAGCTGGGACCACAGGCATGCGCCACCATGCCCGGCTAATTTTTTCTATATATTTTTAGTTGTCCAGATCATTTCTTTCTATTTTTTAGTAGAGACGGGGTCTCGCTCTTGCTCAGGCTGGTCTTGAACTCCTGACCTTGAGCGATCCACCAGCCTCGGCCTCCCAGAGTGCTAGGATTACAGGCGTGAGCCACCGCGCCCGGCCCCAAATTACAAGTTTAAATGAAAGTTATATACTAAAATGTTTAGTGACCAAATTCAGTTTCCATCTCTGTTCAAATAATGCCATTTATCTTCTCCCTTCTCTATCTCTCTTTTTTTTCTCTTGCTCTCACTCTCTTCTCTTTTTCTTTTGAGGAGATTTTTCAAATCAAACTGTCTGGAATATCTGCATATGAGTCAGATTCCTACTTTGGCAGTTCTAAAGAGAATCAAATCAAGGAATGAGTGAAGAGTACAAAGGGTTTGGTACTAAGCCATAAGAACTGGGTCTTTAATGAAGGTGTACCTTTTACTTTCACTTAATTCTCATCTGATTCTTCATGTTGCATTCTTTATAGGGCAATAATACTTGTTTTTACACATAATTACCATTTGTGAGTTAATCTAGAAAAAAGAATGACAAAGAATATAAATAAACCTTTTCCTTTATCTGGGCCAGGAATTATTATTGTACAACTTTGTGTGTGCATGTGTGTGTATATGTGTGTGTGTCTGTGTGTGTATGTGTGTGGGGGTCCTTATTTCATTTAAATTCACAATGCTATTTTGAATTGATAGAGAGTTCTTTACATTTTTAAACTATATTTTAAGAGTGTATATATTTCTTTGCAGTTTTAAATAGAACAGTTCTATTTCTATTATTTCTACGTATACATACACATTTCTATTACATATGTCTATTTCTATGTCTATGAACTTATCTGTCTCTAACTCTATCTCTATCTCTACTTTTATATTCCTTTAAGTCTCCCTTTATAAGTTCCTAGAGTCTCTAAGTCCTAATATTCCAAAAATTTAGAAAAAGCCAGAAGAAAAGCTTTTCTTCTGTAATTAAAATTAGGAAAAAGGAGGTTGTGTATAGCATTAGCTATCTACAAATGTAACCTGGCTTAGCCTCAGATAACCTGGGCAACTTCTTAAAAATTCAGATTCCTAGGGCCTTCTTATATCCCTATTATGTCGGAATTTCTTATGGTAGAGGGTTCAGGAATTGGCAATGGTGCTATAAATCTTTGCAGGAAGAGTTGTTTTGTAAGAGTTTTGGGGGATGAATTAACCCTGATTATTAGCAATGGGCAGTAATGTAACTAATATAAAGCTACCAATCATTAACTTACATAAACTTAACATACCTGCTCTGGAACAGATACAGGGTGAGGGGGACGGTAAGGCTATGCATGTGTATGCACTGGTGTTTGGGGAGAAACCTGCTGTTTGGAATCTAAAATGAAAGCCGGGAAGCAAGCATTTGCTATTATATCTTTGATATGGTCTGAGATAAATTATCTATTTGTCTATTTCTATTTAAGAAATCATCTAGAAGAGTAAAGATGAGCAGTTTATCTAGCCTCTCTCACTTAATGAACCGTCCTTTAACAACATCTTATTACCCTTCTCGCAATTCTATGGTCACCATCAAACTTTGTATAGTAATCTATAATTTGGTCTTCTGCGCAGTCCTCACTGGGGAGGGTACCCTGAGCAAATGATCATTATTGATTTTCCTGGCATCCTTGTATTGTGTTGTAAAATGAGAGTTTAAATTTATCTTTTTTAAAAACAGTTTATAAGCCAGAGTTTGTGTGGCATGGGTCAGTCGCCCAGAGCCCAATCACCTCTAGGTGGACTATTAAAATTTAGTTGTTGGCTATGCAAAGCTAAAGATCAGAAATTAGATCTATGATAACACTCCTATCTGTTATGAATACTATCAATGACCTCCTTATGAGGTTCTTCCTGAAATTATTTATACCATTTTTTTTTCAAAAAATCATCACAAAATGAAAAACTAGTATAAACCCGAAGGAAGAGTACATTAAGATCAATTCGAAATCCATCAGATACATATCACTTTTTCCTTGATTTTACTTATATTCTAAACTTTCAATCTTAGTAGGCGTTAAGAATCAAGAAATCTTTGACCAATGATAAATCATACTCAATATATAATCCTAGTTCATTGGATATAAACCAAGAAATGCTTTTTTAAAATCTTGCCCTTTTTTGTCTTTATAAGATTCCTAGAATTTATTTCTGTTATTCTCAAAATGTTTCCTCAGGAGAATTTAGTAACATTCAGATTCACTTAGAACAATCACTAGTTAAGTACAAATTAGCTTCCAAAATCAATCTGAAAACATACATCTGCTGAAAGATGGTTTTCTCTTTTATGTTCCCCCTCCCATCTAAAAGTTATTAAGGAAGAGTCTGTTGCTATGGAAACGCTCAATTTGGCACCATCTGTATTCAAAATTCAATTGCTGCAAGCCTTCAGCCAATCTCCGGTTTTTAATTGGCAGACCTTCCCAGAATGCTTTACAAATCTTTTTTTTTTTCTTTAAGAATCCAGTCCATAAAGCATATCACAACGTAAAGCATCATAAAAGTTCACAATGCAAGCCTCACTTCATTATCTTAAGATCACACTTTTGAGGCCCGAAAGCATTAAGCCTTCTGATAATTACTTGGCATGGGGTTAATGCCTAAAATTTATTGCCAAGTTGTTTCTCTGCCTAATGGATTTCACATTTAAAGAAGATATTCATTGTAAAAGTGAATTAAGTATTAGAAAGACACTGAAAAAGAGTCCGAGTGAGAAATTTGTATCACAATACACAGTTCAGACTAGAAAACAAATATAGGAATCAGAATTTAGAATGCGTATTTTGGCATTAGTCAGACCTGAGCTCAAATATTAATTGGGGCATTTGGCTATTTTACTTAACCTTTGTATGTCTCATTTTCCTCATCTGTAAAAGATATATTATAAGGATTATAAAGTATGCATTTGGGGGAATATACACACTTCACATAAAGTATAATGGCATTTGAAAATCTGTTAATCCGCATGGTCTTGAAGACTATTCCTCCGGAATGTCAAGTGCCTGTGTATAATAAGTATTGTTAAAATTCATAGAAGAGAGAGTTAAAGAAGATTGGAATTGTCTGAATAATTCTGTTTTAATAAAGGAAGGATATGGCTGGATCTTGGAGAAGTGTAAATATGCTCCAGGCAATAGAATCTCGAAAAAAAATGTACGCATAGTTGTGGGTCCAATCATGACATTTTGATGGGATAGAGAAGTAACTCGCCATAACCGAATATTGGTGTGGTCTCTTGGGAAGCTCTGTCAACCTACCATGTTATAATTATCCTATGTGAATAGAATCCCATAGCTAAATATGATTAGAATGTCGCCCTCTGGAGTTGCATAATGCAGCATGCTTACTGTACCACACCATCATCCTCTTGAATAGCCAGCCTTCCTCTTTGATAACCCTTAAGGGGCAACATTCCAACTATATTATTATACTTACTGCTCTTAGGTTACCACACTTTTGAAAACTCATGTCTTTGACTAATTTTAATCTTGTTTTTATATATGTTTAATTTATCTACTTTAATCTATTTCAGTGATAATCATAATATTTTGGTTCCACTAAAAAGTTGACTGTTATCTTTATGTATATCCTGATGTGAACCCCTTTATAGATTTTCTTTCCTTTTTTCCCCTAAATTTGTAAACTGTATAACTTTTATGACAAATAATCAGGACGTATGACATGAAAGCATAAAGACAACTTTATCTGCCTTCACTTCTTCCTTTAAATCTACTCAAGGGAGTAGTTTGTCCTCTGTCCTTGAGTGAAAACAGGGGCAAGTTATATGTCTTTTCTGGCCATCGCTAGGTAATACAAAGTCCTGTTGTTATTTTAAGATATTAAAATTAAAATGTCCAATCCCACACATTAATTAGCACTTCAAACTCACATATATGACTTCTTCTTCAACTAGGAGAGGATGCAAGCAGGAAGTGAGCAGGTCCCTTACTACCTTGAGTAGTGGGTATGGTGGACTTCCTCTTTCTGTCTTACTAGTCTTCTCCCCCATTCACCAACTGCTATTTCTCACCGTAACAGGGTTGAATGGGAATGAAAAGAGGAGAGGGAATGTGTGCAGACAATTCTTATTTGACTCAGTACTGTCACTGTTAGAATGTGACTTTGTGCTTTCTGAGTCTGGCTGATGTTAAATACCACTTAAGGGGTGTTATGGAGGTGAAATGTATCTCCCAGCTGTACGATCCAGCTCCAATTCACTTATTCTATGATACGTTTCACAATTATTTCAATGGACAGTCAACACAAACTCATCTGAACCTACTGTATGCCAAGCATTGGCCTAAGGTTCTGGGAAATCTATGATGAAAAAAAAAAATAAACGCAGTTCCTGCCCTCATGCAGCTAAATTTGTGTCTCCTTTGGATTTCCATTTTTTCTTTGCATATACTTTGGATTTATGGTTCATATAAAAGTTATTATCATTATACATCTGTCTCCTCCTGGATTGTCAACGCCTTTGCAAAACAATTCACATTTTATTCACTTTTGTTTATACCTCTCCTCCAATTGTCACTAAATAATTATTATTAAATAGGGTAATGAACAATGAATAAATAGATGGATGTGGAGATAGATGACTGGATAAATGAAAAAAATAACAAATATATATTTTTTATATTTCTC
>NW_012137414.1:2546816-2566201 GCF_000956105.1 Propithecus coquereli
ATATAATTTATGATTATATACATGCATGAGTATATAAGAATCTCTCTATACACACATACATAAAATTTCAATAACCGACTCTCAAAATGTAGCCTCCTTTTGGCATACGTTTAGGGAAAGAACACCCATCTAACACCTGTTTTTAGAATCAGAAGACTTTAGTTAAATGCTGGCTCTCCCATTTGCTATCTGCATGACCTTGAGCAAATACTATTATAATATTAATATCTTTGATCCTTGATTTTTTTCTCATTTATTTAATAAGGACAATATGTACCTTTAGGGGCTGTTATGAAGATGAAATCCACTTATATATGTATAAGAATTCTTTATCTAATTCCTGTAAAGCACAATCCAAATCTAAAGTATTTTTTATAAGACATTTTTGAATCTGAATAAAATTAGATTTTTTTGCCCCATAAATAAGTGAAGATACTGACAGCTTCAAATTGTCCAAAGTATTTCATATTCTGGAGTTCCCTGGGATATGTTTTTGGTTACCTAAATACCTAGCTACTTAGGGGAAGCATGGGTATTTTGGTTGCCCTGCCAGATGCTAAGAAAAAATGAATCTCCATTTATTGCTATGTGTCCCAAAATATGCTTGGCACGATACCCAATGCTGAAAGACACATAACCTGCCATCCTAAAACTTTGAGCAATTTACAAATTCTTGTAACTGTAGAAAAAATTGCTCATTTTACAGCCCAGTGGGATTGTGCCTTCCCCCTTTAGTGGTTCCTACAACAGATAAGACTAAATCAAACCCTTCATGAGGAGCAGGTAAAGTGCCATTGTTTTAAAAGGCCAACATGAGCCTATATATTCCCATGTTGTTCATATTACCTTATCATTCTGCACAATTACATTTGATGTTCACATTTTCAGGTTGACTGAATTTTATCAATTCATGGCACAGTTTTCTGTTTAATTATAGAGAAAGGTGTTTTCCCCTCATTCTTATTTGGTGCATTTGGGAGTCAATTTTATCTTTTCAAACATTCTGTTGTTTAGTACACAATTTTCTGTTAACAACTGAATCAGGCTGGTAGATGACTCCCAGCCTGGGTAGATGACTTTCCTTTTCTTCATCAGTTCTACATTTTTCTGAAAGTTAGCTGGGGCCCAGGCAACAGTTCTGTGGTTCCTATATGAAAGAGAAAAATCTGACTCCAATGGTCAGGTTTATTTTTTCTATCACTGCCCTACAGACTTTGTAGGGGACTCCCAATGGCTTCACTCCTATGACTCAGGGTGAGACTAAGAGATGGTAATAAGCCAGATTATGCCATAGTTGGAAACCCTGAAAATAGAACATTCTGTGTAAATATTTTTGCTTTATTTTACTATCGAAAGAAAATATCATAAAGCATTTCATTTATTCCTTCATAAAATTTTTATGAAGAACCTATTTTTCTCAAGGCCCTAGCCTGGAACTTAAGAGAAACAACACTCAGTGAAGACAAATTTCTTGAGACAGTACTAAAAATCACATAATTTTTAACAGTTGTAACAGTTGTGTTACCAACTGTTCTTGGTAACACAAGAACAGTTACCAATCTTTGTGCACCCATTTTCTAGGTGTGAAAATCCTTTACCCTTATAGTAGGGCACTATCACTGTTGACTCCCTAGAAGGCCCAGTGGAGCTCTCAATAATGAGGATAGCTTATTGTTATGGACTGAATGTTGTTGTCCCCCCAAAATTCATGTGATGTATTTCGTGCTAACACTTAATGTGATGGTATTTGGAAGTAGGGCCTTTGGGAGATGATTAGGTTTAAATGAAGTCACAGGGATGGGGCCCTCATAATGGGATTAGTGTCCTTATAAGAGGAGGAAGTGAGACCAGAGCTCTTTCTCTCCGACATGTGAGGATATAGTGAGAAGGTAGTGTTTACAAACCAAGAAGAAGGCTCTAATGAGGAACTGAATCAGGAAGCACCATGATCTTGGATTTCCCAAACCCCAGACTATGATAAATAACTGTAGTTTAAGCCAGCCAGACGGTAGTATTACAGCAGCCGGAACTGACTAAGACACTGATACTTGTATAGTGATTAGCCATTTGAAAAGGGCTTTTCCATGTGTCATTTCATTGAATCCTAACCCCAATCTGGTATGGAAGGTATCGGGATACCAATTTTGCACATGAGAAAACAAAATGTCAGAGAGATTAAATGATTTGCCAAGGGTCCCATTGTCACTAAGGTACAGAGTCAGGACTAAAAACCAAGTCTTCTCATTTTGAATTTAGTGCTTTTAGTACTACATTATTCCTAAAATGAAATTAAGGAAAGACATTCTTATGTGTTTTTATCACTAACATAAAAGTAATAATAATTATTGTTGTCATCATCATTGTTATCATTATCCCATAAGTAACTATTAGCTGTCTAGGGCTTTCTATTAGGCCTCCAAAACCCAAAAGCTTTCTTTGCAAAACCCATATTTTTCATGTGCAGCCAGGCTGAGTGGACCTTAGATAATCATCATTATGTTCAGAAGCTATAGAAAAAGTTTTAGGGAGTTCTTGTTCCTTTCGATGTGTACATGCAGGATAAAGTATGTGTATCAGTGGTCTGATACATTCAGGGCAGAAAGCATTACTGGTATTTGTGGGGGTGTCTAATGGAGATAGTCAAAGCAACATGGGGTCATGTTTCAGAAAACTTAGTGCAGAAATAAGTGTGAATTTCAAGACTAGGTCATAAAAGGTGTTGCAGCTTCTGCCTTGGACTTATGGTTTGCTCGTCCTGGGGGAAGCCAGCCACCATGTCACAGGGTCACTCAAGCAGTCCCATGGAGAAGCGATGAACCAACTAGCTCTTACGAACTCACAGACCATATAAGTGAACCACCTTGAAAGTGAATCCTCCAGCCATAGTCAAGCTTTCATATGACTGCAGCCCAATTGATATCTGACTGAAACGCCAGGAGAGATCCTGAGACAGAACCACCCACCCAAGTCACACATGAATCCGGACCTACAGAACCTGCGAGAGATAAAAAATGATTATAGCAATAGCAGTAATAGGTAGCTATGCAAACTCTTTTCTGGCAAAAGTAGAATGAGCTACTCTCTTCCCTTTGTATTTAGAAAGGTCATAATCTATTAATCCTTTCTACTTACTTTATAAATGCTTACCTAAGGCAGGTACAACAGAATAAAGAGTGGTGGCAAGCAATTTGTTATGTTGCTTGAAATTATGTATGAGGTGATTTTGTTAAAGAAAAAATGGTAGGTCTAAAATAATAATCCCTACACTTTTCTACCACCTGAGGAGTGCTGAGAACATCTTTTAGGAGCAATCCATAGCACATATCTAACCTTTGGCTTAGTTTCATCTAAACTGCATGATGCCACTTAGGAGTAATGTTCCCATTTATGCCCACAGGTACTAAAATATAACAGAAATTCACGATTTTAGTTGCAAGGCCTCATTAGGCCATAAGATAAAAATGCCAGCTTATAAACATGTAGAATGTATCATTCGGGACACATCTATTTTGTATTTGTCTTATCAGATAGCTCACTTTGCATGTGAAATTCTTTATATTTATTCATCACCAATTTATTCTATCATACAAAAGTTAAACATTTATATTAATTGGTTGATTTTTTAATAGCTATGTTCATTATGTTTAATTTTTAAAGTAGATAAGTAAAACATTTGTTAATCCAAATCTTTCCCCTTAAAATGAAACATAATGAAAAAATAAACAATTAGTAGTAAACACTGTTTTTTTCATAATTATGGCTACATCACTTTAAATAAAATATTTCCTATCACACATTTACTTGAAAGATTAATAATTGAATATAATCATGACAGCTAATTTGGATTTTAAATCCTATTTAAATATATTTTGATATTAATCCTCTTAATGAATTTAAAGTGAGATACATTAAAACATAATTATTTCATGATAGATGATTATTATAAATTAACCACAACTTATAAAAATATAAAAAATATATACTTGTTTTTCATAGGTAAAAGCTTTAATATATAAGTTATAATTATTCTGATGGAGCTCTGAAATTCATTAAGATATTAAAGACCATTTCTATTATTTAATGTACATTTCCAGATATCCTATTAATGTGGTACTAATAAAATTTAAAAGAATCATGAGATTTACATGTGAAGAAACACATGACATTAGGAACCTCATAGTGATGGTTAATTTTGTGCGTCAAATTGGCTAGGCTAAGGTACCCAGTTGTTTGGTAAAGTACCAGTCTAGATGTTGCTGTGAAGGTATTTTTTAGAGGTGATTAACATTTTTATTAGTATATTTTGAGTAAAGCAGATTACCTTCTATAATGTGGGTGGGTGTCATTCAATCAATTGTGAAGGCTTTGAGAGAAAAGATTGAAATATCCAGAAGAGGAAGGATTCTGCCTCTAGATTACCTTTGGACTTAAGACTGCAACATCAACTTCCCTAGGTCTCGATCCTGCCAGCCTGTCCTACAGTGTTTCAGCCTTTCATCCCCCACAATCAAATGAGCCAATACCTTAAAACCATTCACTCTCTTTCTCTGTCTCTCTCTACACACACACACACACACACACACACACGCACGTATATATAAAATACACACACACATCCTACTGTCTCTGTTTCTCTGGAGAGCCCTGACTATTCCTAGCCAATAACACTGGAAAAAAGATTTATAATAACAGTAATAATAATAACATATGTGTGGAGGCTCTGAAGGAAGGGTGCCTGAACCTACAGGAGACTCCATGTGAAGACGTTGCAGAATAGAACTGGAAGAAGAAAGGCATCGGCAGGGATTAAGCTCAGAGAGGCTCAGAGACCAGGAAGAAACGGAGATGGATTGGCTAACATGCCCTTCCCTTGTATCATGGACTGTTGGTGGGCTCCTGAGCTTCTGGAGAGATCTTTTGTCAAAGTGAGCTCAGAGACTGCTGCTGCCAGTGAGTGGAGAGCTCCTTGTGGACAGGGCACCAGGCTCTCACCCTGCTCCACAGAACTGAGCTGGAGGGTAGGCGTCATATTACTTCTCTACCCACCAGGAACCTTTTCCCTCCCCAGGGGGCCTCAACCCCTCAGGTTCTGTCTTGTTCATCCCCACACAGACATTTCTCAACTCTAGCCCAGACTGCAAGAGCCACAGAGGTCCAGTGGGTCCTGGGTGATCTGCGTGACTCCAGAGCCCCATCATTTTGGGTGGACTGCCTCCCAGAGAGAGGGTCAGAGACAACCAGAGGGTGGATTTTCCTCCACTTAGATTCATTTCACATCTTCCTCTCCCCCAAATGTGGTTCCTGAGAGAGACAATTGGGCCACCACATGGAGGATTCCACAGTGAAAGGGGCTCAAACCTTTCCTTTTGGGGGTCCTACAGAAGACTGAGGGCCTGGCCTGCATCACAGTTGTGGGGGAGCTCAGCTGGCTTGAGGTCCTGCCTACTGGCAGAGCCTGGAAGAACACATAGAATAGGAGACAGTGGAAATGAGCAAGGCCTGTTCCAGACAGCCAGAATATAGGTCTCAGGCAGCCCTGCCTCCACACGCAGACTTGTTGGTAGAGTGGGGTCACTTTAGCCCCTCCCCGGCAGCTTTACCCAGAGGCAGGGAACAGACCTTTGATCCCTACTAAAAGCATCTGTGGAGCTTGAGGGCAGGGTCACCCAACCCAGCCCTACGCAGCCTCACTCCCCAACCTGCCCCTGCTTAGGTGGAGAATAAGGACTCACCTGGAAGTTCCAGGACTGCACCCACCACCTGGGGCATTAGAGTGCTTCTCCTGAGGAACTAGAGCTGGTCACAGGACCCAAAAACAACATTGCAGCTTGTTTCTCCTGGGAAGCACCACCTATTGACTGGGAGGTCAATTTACATGCCCTTTTACTGCATTTACTGACTCATCATACAGGGTGTGATGAATTCTCACCCACAAGCACCACCTACTGGCTCATATTAAACTGGGTATGTCATTATCTAAACAAAAGAAAATCCGAAGTTAAGAAGCAACAGCTGCTCCAGATGAGAAGAAATCAGCAAAAGAACTCCAGAAGTATGAAGAATCAAAGTGGAAGGACACCCCAAAAAGGGAAAATCAGTTCTCTAGCAATGGATATCAACCAAAATCAGAACATCAAAATGACAGATGAAGAATTTCGAACAAGCATTGTAAGGAAACTCAATGAAATGCAAGATAAAATGGAAACTCAACACAAATAAGCCACAAAAAGAATGCAGGAAATGAATGAAAAATTCACTAAAGAAATTAAAATATTAAAGAAAAATCAAACAGAACTTCTGAAATGAAAAATTCATACAAGGAATTACAAAACATAGTAGAAAACCTTAAGAATGGGTTACATCAAGAAGAAGAAAGAATCTCAGAGCTAGAGGACAAGTTTTAATTCAATAAGTGAGTCACAGAGATAGAGCAGAAATAAGAAAAAAGAGCAAAGCCTACAAGAAATATGGAATTATGTGAAGAAGCCTAACATAAGAATCAGGCATCCCTGAGGGTGAAGAAGAAAATACACAAGGGTTGGATAATACATTTGAGGGAATAATGGAGGAAAATTTCCCTGGCCTTGCTAGAAATCTAGATATCCAGGTACAAGAAACTGAAAAGGACTCCTGGGAGATTTATCACAAAGAGGAAAATATCACGACACCCAGTCATCAGACTGGCCAAAATAAACATGAAAGAGGCACTCCTATGAGCCATAAGGAGAAAACAACAGGTAAATTAAAAAGGAAAACCCATCAGACTAATTGCAAGCTTCTCAACTGAGACCTTAAAAGCCAGAAGGGACTGGGGTCCCATTCTCAGTCTTCTCAAACATAATAATGCCCAGCCTAGAATTTTGTATCCTTCTAAACTAATTTTGATATATGAGGGGTAAATAAAGTCTTTCTCAGACAAACAAACACTGAGGGAATTTGTCAAAACAAGATCTTCTCTGCAGGAAGTACTCAGAACTGCATTACACACAGATAAGCACAACAGACACTCACTAGTGTAAAATCATTTAAGAGCTAAAGGTCAAAGGCCAGATACCACAATGACTCAAGATATATATATATATATATATAAAGCAACAAAGTTCTACTCAACAGGATGAACAGAAATCCACCCCACTTATCAATTCTTTCAATAAATGTGAATGGTTTGAACTGCACACTAAAGAGACATACGCTGGGCTAATGGATAAATACACACTAGCCAAGTATCTGCTGTCTTCAAGAAATGCATCTAACCCGTAAGCATGCATTGAGACTCAAGGGAAAGGGATGGAAAATAATATTCCATGCAAATGGAAACCAAATAAAACTGGTGTAGCAGTTCTCATATCAGATAACTTAGTCTTCAGGTCAACAGAAGTAATGAAAGACAAAGACGGTCATTATATAATGGTAAAGGGAACAATTTAAGAATAAAATATAACAATTCTAAATATTTACATACCCAACACAGGTGTGCCCAGATTCATAAAGTAAGTCCTACTCAATCTAAACAAAATGATAAACAGCAGCACTGTAACAGCTGAGGACTTCGACATCCCACCGACAGGACAGAACTTCCAAACAGAAAATAAACAATGTACTTAAACAGAACTCAAGAACAAATGGGCCTGACTAACATTTACAGGACATTCTATCCCAAAACCACTGAATATACGTTCTTCTCATCAGCTCATGGGACATTCTCTAAGATTGACCACATCCTAGGCCACAAAACATGTCTCAATAAATTTAAAAGAAATGGAAATCACACAATGCATCTTTTCAGAACACAGTGGAATAAAATTAAAAATCAACTCCAACAGAAACACTCTACACAAAATCATGGAAACTAAACAACCTACTGCTGAATGATTATTGGGTCAAGGAGGAAATTAAAATGGAAATAAAACAATTCTTTGAACTAAATAATAAGGGGACACAAGTTATCAAAATCTGGGGACACAGCAAAAGTAGTCCTAAGAGGAAAATTCATAGCCTTAAATACCTACAACCAAAAGATAGAAAGATCACAAATTAACACCTCAAAGAACCAGAAAAAGAAAAGCAAACCAATCCCAAACCCAGTAGAAGAAAAGAAATACCCAAGACCAGAGCAGAACTAAATGAAATAGAAAATAAAACAACTATACAAAAGATTAATGAAACAAAAAGTAGGTTCTGTGAAAAGATAAACAAAATTGACATTCCTCTCACTAGATTAACCAGAAGCAGAAAAAAAGACTCTAATAAACTCAAACAGGAATGAAAAAGGAGAAGTTACAACTGCTACCACAGAAATACAACATATCATCTCTGAATACTATAAAAATCTCTATGTACTTAAACTTGAAAAAGTGGAGGAAAGGGTAAATTCTTAGAAACACACAGCCTCCCTAGGCTCAATCAGGAAAAAAACAGAACTCCTGAACAGACCAATCTCTAGTACTGAAATTGAAGTAGCAACATAAAACCTTCCTAAGGAAAAAAAAAGTCCTGGAACAAATGGTTTCACACCGGAATTCTACCAGACCTGCAAAGAAGAACTGGTACCTACCCTGCAGATATTATTCCACAACATTGAGAAGGAAGGAATCCACCCAATATGTTTTATGAAGCCAATATCATCCTTATGCCAAAATCAGAAAAGGACTCAACAAAAAAGAAAACTACAGGCCAATATCTCTTATTAATATAGGTGTAAAATTTCTAATAAAATACTAGCAAATCAATTTTAGCTGCTCCTGAATAAAATAATCCATCATGACCAAAGTGTTCTTTTCCCAGGGATGCAGGGATGGTTCAACATACGCAAATTTATAAATATAATTCACCTTATAAACAGAAGTAAAAACAAAGACCATATGATCCTGTTAATAGACACAGAAAAAGCATTCAACAAAGTTCAGCACCCTTTTATAATAAGAACACTTAACAAAAATAGCCATAGATGGGACTTACCTCAAAATCATAAAAGCCATACATGACAAACCCAGTGGCAACATCATACTGAATAGGGAAACATTGAAAGCATTTCTGCTTAGAACTGGAACCAGACAAGGTTGCCCTCTATCACCACTTCCATTCAACATAGTGCTGGAAGTCCTAGCCAGAGCAATCAGACAAGAGAAGGAAATCAAGGGCATCCAAATGGGGGCAGAAGAGGTCAAATTATTGCTCTTTGCAAATGGTATGATCTTATATCTAGAAAACCCAAAAGATTCTGCCACAGAGACTACTGGAATTGTTAAATAAGTTCAGCAAAGTCTTAAGTTACAAAATCAATGTACGCAAATTGGTAGTATTCATACACATCAAGAACAGTCAAATTGAGAACCCAATCAAATACTCTATACCTTTCACAATAGCAACAAAGTAAATAAAATACCTAGGAAAATATTTAACTAAGGATGTGAAAGATCTCTACAGGGAGAACTATGAAACACTAAGGAAGGAAATAGCAGAGGATGCAAAGTGATGGAAAACCATACCATGCTCATGGATTGGCAGAATCAACATTATTGAAATTTCTGTACTACCCAAAGTGATCTACAAATTCATTGCAATCCCTATTAAAATACCAACATCATTTTTTGCAGATCTAGAAAAAATAATTCTGTGCTTCGTATGGAACCATAGAAGACCCTGTATAGCTAAAGCAACCTTAAGCAAAAAGAACAAATCGGGAGGCACCAACTTACCAGACTTGAAGCTATGCTATAAGGCTATAGTTAGCAAAACAGCATGGTACTGGCACAAGAACACAGACATAGACCAATGGACCAGGACTGAGAACCCAGGTATAAAAACATCCTCATATAGCCACCTGATCTTTGACAAAGCAGACAAAAACATACAATGGGGGAAAGAATCCCTATTCAATAAATGGTGCTGGGAAAATTGGATAGCCACATGTAGAAGACTGAAACAGGTTCCGCACCTCTCACTGCTCACAAAAATCAACTCACGGTGGATAACAGACTTAAACCTAAGGTATGAAACTATTAGAATTCTAGAACAAAATGTTAGAAAAACTCTTATAAACATTGGCCTAGGCAAAGAATTTATGAAGAAGACCCCAAAGGCAATCACAGTAACAACAAAAATAAATAAATGGGACCCGATCAAATTAAAAAGCTTCTACATAGCCAAAGAAACTGTCACTAGAGCGAATAGACAACCTACAGAATCAGAGAAAATATTTGGATGCTATATATATGATCAAGGGCTGATAACTGGAATCTATATAGAACTAAGGAAAATAAGCAAAAAAAAAAAAAAATCAAACAACCCCATTAAAAAGTGGGCAAAGGACATGAACAGAAACTTTTCAAAAGAAGATAGACTAATGGCTAAGAAACATGTGAAAAAATTTTCAACATCTCTAATCATCAGGGAAATGCAAATCAAAACCACAATGAGACATCACTTAACTTCGGTGAGAATGGCTTTTATCAAAAATTCCCAAAACAACAAATGCTGTCGTGGATACGGAGAGATATGAACACTCATACACTCCTCGTGGAACTGCAAACTAGTACAGCCTCTATGGAAATTAATATGTATATAACCTCAAAGAGCTACAAGTAGAACTACCATTTGATCCAGAAATCCCATTACTGGGCATCAATCCAAACGAAAAAAAGACATTCTGTAAAAACAACATCTGCACTAGAATGTTTATAGCAGCACAATTCACAATTGTAAAGATGTGGAAACAAGTGCACATCAATCCATGAGTGGATTAACAACATGTGGTATATATATATACACCATGTTCTACTCAGCCACAAAAAACAATGGTGAGCTAAAACCTCTTGTATTATCCTGAATGGAGCTGGAGCCCATTTTCCTAAGTGAAATATCACAGGAATGGAAAAACAAGCACCACATATACTCACCACCAAATTGGTATCAGTTGATCAACATTTATGTGCACATATGGAAGTAACATTCATTGGGCATCGGGCTGGTGGGAGCAGGGAGGAGGGGATGGGCATATTCACACGTAGTGAGTGCGGTGCGCACTGTCTGTGGGATGGGCGAACTTGTAGCTCTGACTCAGGCTGTGCAAAGGCAGTATATGTAACCGAAATGTTTGTATCCCTGTAATATTCTGAAATTTTAAAAAATTCTTATAAAGTTGTTTTTCACTATTTCTTTATTCTTACTTTTGTAAATAATTTGTGAAATAACTTAGACATATAAAAATAAAAGCTACAGTGTCCATCATACCTAGACAGGAAATGGTAATGGCTATTTTTACTAGTATATTGAAGGTTGCATCAGAAACCTTATCTACATAAACAGAGCAATCTTTAACCCTCAGCTAAATATTTCCCATACTTTATTTTATTGAAAGTATCACTAATAAGCAGTAGGAAACTTAGTGTTTTAAATGGTTGTACAGCAGAAGAGAAAGAAAAAAAGTGCTGCACCTCTAAATTCATTTATCGGTGTGTGTGTCTAAATACATCTACAGTGCAAATTGGCACTGGAGGAGTAGTGCTACCTCTTCTTACATTCCTCAAATGGAAACCAACTTCTAGTTTCTTCCCTAGGTCCACTTTTCTTTTCACTTGGCACCCTTTCTCTGTGCAAGCTCATCCACTCTAGGTAACTTCCAAATTAGTGTCCAGAAGTACCTTTGCTCCTGAAATCTCTACTTGTATTTTCAACCATTCCTTTAACATCTCATTACGGTCATCTAGCTGCAGCTTAAGCACATTACTTTTTCTCCCATAATCCACTCCTCATCCTGAGTTTGTCTCTTGGTTATGATATTACCATCTTTCTAAGAACTCAAACTCTTACTTAGATCTTCAGCTTCATACATGTAATCAATGTCAAAATCCTGTTTATTCTACCTCCACCATATATTGCAATTTTAGTTCTTCCTTTTTACTTCACTGCCACTACTCTAGCTTGTGTTCTCTTGCCTCCTAATTGGTTGCAGTGACTTCATTTACTCACTTATCCTTCACACCAGACACATACACACACATTCACACACACACACACACTTCCATGCTGACAGATTCATCTGTCACACCATTGCTGACACGGGTCTAATTATGTATTCTCCTGATATCTCTTCCTGAAATATCCTTTCCTCTCCAGCCTCCTTCCACTTTCAAAGTCCTTTTCATGGCCAGATCAAATTGAACCTCCTCCAGAAGCATTCCAGAACCCCCTCATTCACAGCCAATCTCCACTCCTCTTGTTCTCTTTCAACATTTTGTAATACTGCTCTACTAAAGTACTTTTCCTAGATTGCCTTGCATGAATTTACTTGTCCAAATACCCACATTTGATTGTGAGTACTTTTAAAACAAAGGCTGAATCTTATTTCTCCCTGTATCCCCTCCATCACCTCTGATATTAACTAGCACAGAGTAAGCATTGAAATGTTTGCTGAACTGAACTCTTTGGTTGCCAGCGGCATCCTAGCGGATGTAAATTTTGAGAGCTGTTTGTAGCTATAACAGGTTGACAGCAGGTGCTAGATGTCAAAAGAAGAAAATTTATATGGTTGACTCCACTTCTTCTAAAATAAGCAACTCTCTAATAGACAATACCTGAGTGGAAGATATTGGCTGGCATTTCATTAGCAATAGAGATTTCATAAAAATGTGGAGAACAACAGTCTTTTTATTTCGCCATGAAGAATTTCATACCTTTGGTTGCAGCAATGAATGATGGCCTGATAAAGCTGCTGTAAAACTGTCAGTTAATTCAAAAATCCTGTGATAGTATTTTTATTCCCATACAGAACATTCTCCCTTCCATGGCCCTGTATACCAGCTCTTTAAGCAATAGAATGTGAATTCGTTTTCTTAAAATTTATAAGATGTCATTAAGTTTCTTAGAGAATTCTGGTTTGAAGCTGGTTTGAAAATCTTTAGCTGGAAAAATAATATCAAAGAAATAACTCTCTCTTAAGATGTGGCATTCTGCTTCAGAAGTCCTTCCCTTGGTTTAGCTGATAAAAGGCCATATAATATACCCCTCATATTACCCCATCTTCAGTTCTTCTGTACCAAATTCATCTCATCATGAAAATGTGTATCATTTAATGAGCATCCAGTATGTGCCATATCTTTAGCAACATCATGTAATTTTACTTCCATGATCACCCTACTAGCTTAAGTACTATAATTAGCCCCACATGACAGATGAGGAAACCATGGCTTATGGAAGTGAATCCACTAAGTCAAGGGCACACAGCTAGTAAATCACTGGGGTCCACTAGTCTGTACAGTTCCATCACATATAAGACACAATTCTATAATCAGATACCCAAATACATAGAAGACAAAAGTATAAATAGGAGCAGCATGAAATTATTATATCCAGATTATAATAACCTAAGGTTAGTCCTAATATTCTAAGTTTTCAAATAAATATTTCTTCCTATTTTTTGGTTAACCATCCTTTTCCATTTGCTGTATCTCAGGCTTTAAACTTATTATACAGAGATGGGTTTGCATTTTGGTTCCTCGCTTGCCATCTTCCTAAGACCCTAGGCAAGTTACTTAAGCTCCCTGGGCCTCAGTTTTCTGTCTCTAAATGGGAATAGTAATATCTAACTTCTAGGGTTATCGTGAATATTGAAAATGAAATAAATTACATGAACTTGTTTACTTCTATTTATATATTTTATTGCATCTTTTCCAAAGCAACATTCTCCTTTTGGTCTTTTAAATCTCTCGTTTTTGGGGTGTGTGTGTGTAATAATCAAATAGCTGTCAAAAAGCTCACTAAATGCTTTTGCACTAAGCATTCAAACTACCCAAATAGATTATAATTAAAATAACAAGAGCCAGAATTCACTGGGCTTTTATTATGGATCTAAGTGCTCTACATGTATTATTCCATCTAATTCTCCCAATCCTTGAGATAGATATAAGTAATCCTATTTAGAAGAGAAGGAAACTGAGATCAGATAGTTTACTAAGATTAGTCATTTGTTCAAGGACACAAAGCTAATAAGTGGCAGGTCCAGGTAGCTTGTGCTCAAGACCTATATAAGCTATTGCTATATATCCCTAAAATGTTAGTGGTGGAGGTTATGGAGGGAGAAGCTACAGAAGCAAGGCTCTTAAATACAAATGTTGGAGGAGCCACATTCACCAATATTATTTGTGAAATAAATAGAGCAATAAAAGACAGCGATTCTTTCTTTCCATATCCTTTTCACTGCTATGTAAGGTATTATGGTATTATGCATTGCAGTCCTAATGGATATGAACAAGAGTTTTGCATAATTCAGACACCTCCAAGGAAGCAAATTTAAATTATTCTAATCTTACCTACTTTTGGTCACCTGACCTAGCCCTTTTGCAGAAGAAAATGGCCAGGGATGGTCGACAAATTTAGCAACGAAAGAATTGAAGAAAAATGAGCAATTTAAACATTAGAAACAGCAAGAAGAATTTCTCATTTGAACTCACAATAAAATTTATTCTCTTACCTAGATTATTACAACACAATTTCTATCAATATAATTATCTGAAAGCAACAGATACCATGGGAATAGTTTTATACAGTAAAACATGTGGGTAGTTTGCAGACCCAATTACCCGAGGTTTAGCATGAATATTACTCGTAGAGAGGAATAGCTTTTTACTGGATTTTTCTCTTGATAGAATGCAATAAGTATGTATAGATTTTCTCCACTGTTCAAAGTTATGAGCTGGGATTTTCCAAAGAGGTAAAAATGTTTCAATATAGTATTACACACATATTAAATATTTTCTTTATTAAGCTGATTGCTTTTAAAGTATTTTTAGAAGTTTCAGGGCAGTAAAAATGGAAGACTGTAATTGTCAAATGAGAAAATACAATTTTATGAGCAAGTATTTTATTTCTGTCCTTTCCCTGGAAACCAAATCTATACTAAGAAAAATTCTATTTTGAACATGATGGAAACTTTATGAGTATTGAATTTCCATCCCATTTCATAGATTTCAAATAGAGAGATAAACTGAAGCATAGCAGGGCTGCAAATGACATTGTTTAGATAAACATTTCTTGTCAGAATAATCCTGGTACCAGCGTTAGAGGCTCTGGGCATATTTGGAAGTAAGATTCCAGCTCAGGTTCTTAATAAGCAACACGACATGTCTCAACAGACACTTGCTTTTAAGAAAATGCTATTTTGGACGATTTGGATTAGAATCTTTCCATTATGCTACAAACATTCATAAAGGTATTCATTTCCAAAAGACAAAAGCTTAGACAGGCAGAACTATTCAAATCACTGGATATTAGCAGAGAGATACAAACTTGCCTTCTGGTCACTCAATTTTAATCTCCATCATGAAAAAAAGTCAATGCAATATTAAAAAAAAGATTACAAGGGATAATTGAAAATGTTTAGACAATGTTGAATCGTTATTATGAAATACGTTAGTGTTATTTTCCTCTTGGGAAAAATAGAAGTTATTTTTCATTAGTAAAATAACAAATGACTTTTTGTATGATATGTTTGGTTTTGCATAAACATCTTTGCTAAATTTCCATATTTCTCAGGCAAGAAACTGATTACTTACCTGTATAATAGGAATACAGTTTCATACAGAGTAAATCACTTACTAAGATTCACTCTTTTGGGCCAGTGTGTTGCAACCTGGTGGAGAACTCTTATGGTTCTAGTTTGGGGGAGGAACACTCTGTTACATCAATTGAACAATTATATATATTGGCCATTAACGGGCAACTTTGTTCTTGACTTGTTGGTTACAGAAATGACATCCTATAACTTCCACTGACCCATGGAATGTAAATGTATTCTTCCTTGTCCAAATTAGCTGTGTCAGAGACTGACAAGTTTCTTACTAAATCTCTTCTTCCTCTTGAGCTCAACATTGGACAATGTTTTACTATTTCCTTTGCAGTTAGGTGTTCCATGTGGCAAGTTCTAGCCAACAGACTATTAACAAAATTAATGTACACCACTGTAGGCTCATGAAAAACTCCCATGAGCAGCACTCATTTCTCATCTGTCCATTAAATGAATAGGACTCTGATACTATGGACACAGAAGATAGAAAAAACGTGGGTCCCTGAATGACTTTATAGAGGGCTGCTTATTTTGGATGGAACTAGAATAAGAAATAAATTTCTACTGTTAAAGCAACCAAGATTTGAGAGCTTATCTGTTATAGTAGCTAGTATTACCTACCTAATACATTAGCGTATATACAAATTCATTGTTTGAGCAACAATAAAGAGTTAAAATTTCAAAACCAAGAAAAGTGTATTTTAATTGTTAGTCACTATAACCAAAAGAGGAAATGCCCTTAGAAGTTAATCAAAACATACATAATTGCAGACCAAAAAATTATTTAGTCCTAGTGATTAAGGTCATTAAGGAAAGCAAAAAGACAAGATGGGAAGTAGTAAACATATTAGAAGAAGCACAGACTTTCAAGTTAGAAATAGGCATTTACAAATTTCAAGCTCTGTTCTTTGCTTGTTCTGTAAGCTTGAGCCATTTGATTAGCTGTTCTTGGAACTGTTTTCTCATCTATAAAATGGGGATTATGAAATATAGCTCACAGGATTCTGTAAAGATTTTATACACACACATACACAAACACTCCACCTAATACTTATGAGGTACTGAATAAATAGCTATTATCACTAAGTATTTACCTAATATGTAGAATTATGACTAATAAATTTTTTAAATGTTAACCTTTTACTCTGGTTACTGTTTCTCCTCCCCCAACATATTGGCAGCCAGTCATTCTGCCTTCATTTCCTTATGGAAGAGTTAACATACCACAATGTAAATTATGAAGATACAGAGTCATGGTTTTTGAGTTTTAAAAGCCTAGGTCTGATATAATGCAAAAGATCTGGAAGAAAAAATATAATAGAAGAAATGTTTTCCTTATGCCTTCACTACAAAAGATTCCTCTGGTTTTGGGAATGGAAATGAGAGCCTTGCAGGAAAAGCAAGGAAATTCAACATCAATGTCTGTCCTTGGAGGGAACATAGGTGGAGGGACAGGAGGAAACCCAGGGAGATCTGAGAGAATCTGATAGCAGAGGTGACCTGGACCTCATTCCTGAGGAGAACCTCTGAGGGAAACTACATGGCAGATAGTTTCCCCTACTCCTCCCTCTAACTCTCTTTCTGACCCCATACACACCTACTGACACCATACACAATCACTCTGAATCACTGTGTGTAAAGAAGAAAAGAGGACATACAATGCCTAGCCAGATTGGCCTTACCAAAGTTTCTGCCCACCCCAGTATGGCATAAGGAACAGTACAGTGATTTCTGATATTACACAATGGGGGCATCAAAGCAGCAGGGAGATAACCAGATCTGAAAGTACCACTGCAGACAGGAATGAAAGATGGTCCAGGAAGCACCCGCCTATTTGGACCAAAAATCAAGTATATGAAGGAGAGACTGGCATCTCCATGGATGCCAGCCCAGAGAGATGACAACTAAGGAGCAAAAATTCTGCCACACTGGGCTTATTGTGCACACCACTCCATGCCTTGCAACTATATAAGGCCTGAACCGATAAAATTATATTTCTTTCATTCAGTGGATATATTCAGTTATTGAAAGATAACATTATGGACTGAAAATCTTATTCAGTGCAATACTTATCATTTATAATTATTTCACATTACTTTTATAAATGTGTTGACAGTATATGAAGTTCAGTTCTTATTGAAACTTTTCATGCATCTTGCCTGGAGTGTCCCATGCTTGTTAAAAGACTTACTTCTATCCGTAATGATTGTTCTAGCCTCTTGATTGCTGGTTTTGTTTTTCAAATTCTGGGCAGCAGTAATAAGTTCTTCCAACTGGGGGCGCCTCTGTTCCAAATCCTGCAGCGTTGCCTAAAAGAACAAATATTACTTAATATCAGGTTTCTCTAGCATTGTGCATTCCCTTCATGAAATACAAAGTAAAGTACAATTTTCAAACCAGCCAAAACACTTTTAGAAATAAAAAAAGATGTTACTGGATATAAATCTCTACTGTGTTAGGGTTTATAGAAAATGATTTAACAAGAAATGTGTTTCATTCTTAGATACCAAAAATACTTCAAAGGAAAATCTTGATTATAGATTTGCTTCACTATTTAAAAGCTTACAGGGAGTCATTTCAGAGTATCTGGGTTTACGTAAACCAATATATGAGTACCATGAGCAAGATATATAATTCTGAATTCTGACAAGAAAGATAGCTATTTATACTTGTAATCTCATTCTGTGTGGTGTCAAAATTAAGATGTATTTATTTTAGACTCAGAAAAAGCACAGAATAATTTAAAAGATATTACTTATTTAACTTCTTTGTACCCAAGATTCGTCACCTGCAAAATGAGAAAATGAAGTAGATGAGCTATATCAGTCTTTCTCCAAAGCTGCCTGCCCATAAGAAGCATCAAACTCTTTGCCTCAACCCAGAATTAATGAATTAGTAGGGGACAGGACTGGGAAGCTTGCATTTGTAACAAATTCACTTATATGCGCATATAGTAGTAACATTCATCGGGTGTTGGCAGGTGGGGGGGGGAGGAGGGGATGGGTATATTCATACCTAATGAGTGTGGTGTGCACCGTCTAGGGGATGAACATGCTTGAAGCTCTGACTCGGGTGGGGCAAAGGCAATAAATGTAACCTAAACATTTGTACCCCCGTAATATGCTGAAATAAAAAAAATTAAAAAATAAAATATAAAAAAACCCAAAAACAACAACAAAAAACACAAATTCTCTACTTGACTTTTATAATTAGCCAAGTCTGGAAAGCATCAGACCAGATGTTAGTATTTATACTCTTCTGTATTATAAATAACTTTGATTTTGTACCACTTTAAATAAAAATACCAAACAGAATAAAGCCATCAAAATTTTTTTATTTATAGGTAGCAATGTTAATCATTGCGAAACAGGAAATTCCTCCCTTCCTTAGTGTCTATCTATTATTTCTTTCCTCTTAGTCTCTATACCTAAGAGCCAAAATTTCAGAGATATTTACAAAGAAATTAGTGAAAAATCAGGCATATCTGCCTTGTTCCTGTTCTAAAACTGAGTATTTTTTTTTTTAATTGGGGAAAGTAAACATAACATTTACTACTAGTTTATAACTACTATGTGATAGATGTTTTATCTGTGTTTTCTCATTTTTATTCCCATAATAACCACACTAATAACCAAGTCAAAAGTCTGTCTGATTTATTTTTATTTTTTATTTTGGTATATTATTAGGGTACAAATATTTAGGTTATATATATTGCCATTTCCCCACCTGAGTCAGAGCTTCAAGCATGTCCATCCCCCAGACGGTGCGCACCACACTCATTAGGTATGAATATACCCATCCCCTCCTCCCTCCTCCCATCTGC
>NW_012137414.1:2566584-2575779 GCF_000956105.1 Propithecus coquereli
TCATGTATTGATGGGCACTTGGGTTGTTTCCACATCTTTGCAATTGTGAATTGTGCTGCAATAAACATTCAAGTGCAGATGTCTTTTTTACAGAATGTTTTTTGTTCTTTTGGGTAGATGCCGAGTAATGGGATTGCTGGATCAAATGGTAGTTCTACTTGTAGTTCTTTGAGGTATCTCCATTTTACTTTCCACAGAGGTGGTACTAGTTTGCAGTCCCACCAGGAGTGTATGAGTGTTCCTATCTCTCCACATCTACACCAACATTTATTGTTTTGGGACTTTTTGATAAAAGCCATTCTCACTGGAGATAAGTGATATCTCATTGTGGTTTTGATTTGCATTTCCCTGATGATTGGAACTGTTGAGCCTTTTTTCATGTTTGTTGGCCATTAGTCCGTCTTCTTTTGAAAAGTTTCTGTTCATGTCCTTTGCCCACCTTTTCATAGGGTTGTTTGATTTTTTTCCTGCTGACTTTCCTGAGTTCTATATAGATTCTAGTTATCAGCCCTTTATCAGATGTGTAGCATGTGAATATTTTCTCCCATTCTGTAGGGTTGTCTGTTTATTCTCCTGATAGTTTCCTTGGCTGTGCAGAAGCTTTTTAATTTGATCAGGCCCCATTTATTTATTTTTGTTATTGCCTTTGGGGCCTTCTTTATAAATTCTCAGCCTAGGCCAATGTCTGTAAGAGTTTTTTGAACATTTTCTTCTACAATTCTTATAGTTTCATGTCTTACGTTTAAGTCTGTTATACACTGTGGTTGATTTTTGTGAGAGGTGAAAGGTGCAGATCCCGTTTCAGTCTTCTACATGTGGCTATCCAATTTTCCCAACACCATTTATTGAATAAGGATTCTTTTCCCCAGTGTACGTTTTTGTCTTCTTTGTCAAAGATTAGATGGCTATATGATGATGATTTTATATCTGGGTTCTCAGTTCTTGTCCATTGGTCTATGTCCCTGTTCTTGCACCACTATCATGCTGTTTTAGTTACTATAGCCTGGTAGTATAGCTTGAAGTCTGGTAAATTGATGCCTCCCAATTTATTCTTTTTGCTTAAGATCGCTTTTGCTATATGGGGTCTTCTCCGGTTCATTATGAAGTGTGGAATTATTTTTTCTAGATCTTGAAATATGATGATCTTTCTACTATCACACGAGGCCAAGAAAAGTGAAGAGATGAAATGTGGTAGATAATAATGTGTAGGAAATTTAGTTATCTACTATGTCCTTGGATTCCTGTTTATCTTTATAGGGTTTTTGGTTTTGGAAAGGACAAAGTTTGATCATTCTGTAGTGTTTCTTTTGTGAAGAGGTAGCGAGATAGGCTTTGTAATTTAAACTCAATCCATTTGGTAATATTAAAATAATGGAAAAAACTTATCCAAACATTGTGCATATATTTTGAGTACTTTCCCCTCTCTGTATTGAAAAATTGGAGGGGCTAACTTTTACCAAATTTTCCACATTTGTAAGCTGTGATTGCTCAGAAGAAAAATCCAATTTTCAGGTTTCTAACTTTTATGGTTTCTTTACACAAAAGGGTGTTTGAAAGATGGAACAAATCGCCAAAGACAGCTATTGAAGTAAGTGGCGTAAGTCAGTTGGAGAGTACTGAACAAATTTTAAGTAGGAATCATATATAGTGACAGATTTTATGAAATAAGATGTTTTCTAGGGTTAGAATGTTAAATTCTGATCATCTGTGGCATAGCAAGCTGAAAGGTTGCTTTGGAATTGCCTACTCTAAAATGTCTAATTATATCCAATAGATTTTTAAAAATAAACTTATCCAGAAACTTCAGATAAAGTCATATTTCCACCTCAAATTTAATAAAGAACTTTAAATACACATAGCTAACAAAATAAACAGTTTTTTCACTCATTTACTAATTCATTTTAATAAATACTTTTCAAGTGCTAGGTGCCATTCTAGGTGCTATGCATGTAGCAGTGAACAAAAGTATTAGGTATGACATGTAACTGAAATGAAAAACTGTGTTTTTTAATACTTGGAAATTTGTATATAACAAAGATCACCTTTATTAGGTTATTTTTCTTCGATTTAATATTAATTCACCCTCAAACAATCATATTATTCTTTGCTTCTCACTTTTAGACACATTACTCAATTTTTTTATACTTTTCCCCCTTTTTTTAGGATTTCAAAGCTCATTTAAGAAGTATTTTGTAAAAGTAACTTGATCAACTTTAATCTTAACCTTACCAGGCTCTAAATTAAACGTGACCACAATGAATAGCTTTTACTGCTGAAATTAGCAAGCATGTCAATTTAGACTCAAAACAAGCCATTTTCCTCTCTAATGAACAAAATAGGTCTCAGGGTATTGTGAAACCTGTTCTTTAGTTGGGTGAGTCTCTAATTCTGCTGACAGACACATGCTTTGTAAGCACCTGAGGAGATTATTAATGACATCCTTTGAAGCAGCCTCCTTAAAAATCTAAGGAGATTCACAACTGCAATACAACTATGCATTTCTAAAGTATTTCAAAACAAAATTGCAACTCTTTATCCCATGATTTGGCCAACACATTCAAAAATTCATTTAAGAAAAGAAACTAAAATAATAATGTATATTGCTATGGAACTTGTCAGACACTAATATGCTCTTTACTTAGTATTAACAGTTTCTCACTAAGGCAGATTGGGAATTTTATCCTTTCATTTTCTTTCCAGAAATAAAGGAAAGGATTTAAATATGGCATATTTTTTCATTAAGATGTTATTTAAAAAAATTTATAAAAACGGTGACTGAAAAACCTTCTTGTTAATGAACAGGAGCATACAGTGAGAGCAAAGATTATTTTTCTTTTCATTTATAATTTCTTTGACTTGATAAATCAAAGTTTTATAATTCCAGAACTTCTCAAATATATTGTCCTTATCTCTATTCCATCAAGCCACCCGCAGATAAGAGAACACCTTAGATCTAATAATTACTCAAACTACTCATCTCCAAAATATCCATCTATGAAATTCTGTTTTCTGCCCCCAATCTGTGTCCCTTACCAGATGCTACTCTCTCAAACATGCTGTTCTTACTCTTATCTTCACCTTCGTATGACCTCTGGTCATCTTCTCTCATTCAATGTCCTCAGCTTAGCTTTCGTCATACTAAACAAGAAGAATGCTAATTGTGCTTATTTATTTATCTGCTGTGGACTCAGAAATTTAATACACAAATAAGTGAACAAAACTAAAACTGTTACATGCTTAACAGTATCTAAGCATGATAATTAATTGTGTCTACATGGATTCTATTATTCTGGAAGAAACAAAACACAGGAGAAGGAAGGAATCAATGCTATTTCTAAGGAGTCATAAGCCAGCTACTGGGCTTTACAAAAAATAGCTTACCCCTTGGAGATGAGAATTCATCATGGATTCCACTAGCTGAGCAAAAATGGAGGAAAAAAAAATCTTCAAATACAAAGTGAATCAGAAGTCTTTAATCTTACTAAGTCCCCCCAGAGTTGAAAGAAGTGGTTATAAATAGCAATCTTATGAAAAAAGGAGTTAAACAGTGAAACTATACATACTATAAGTAGGACATTTTAGGCTTTTAGAAAAAAAATATAATTTGTTATTGTATTTGTTAAAGAGGAATTCTACCTAAATAATAATCAAATAGAAAACTCAGTATGTTGAGTTGAATATTTAGTATTTATATGTCTAAGAAAAAAACTTGACAACTAAATGTGTTATATTTTCTATATTTTTCTATAAAAATCAATAATATTTATAGAGTCACAATTAGAACAAAAACCCATAATGATTTTCAATTATTGCCATTTTCAGGAAATAAACATGAATTAAGCTTAAATGTAATGATATAGAACCAAAAGCTATTTTATTTACAACCTTTAAAAAGTTATCATTAAAAATTGACAAGATAAAATAGTTTGTAGTATCATTTTTTGTATGAAAAAAATAAACATTTAAGTCAGGTAGGTACTAAACTGTACCCTTAATGGATTTTATCTGTAAGGATGTTAATCATTTGCCTAGCTTTCAACTGTCTTACTGCCTCACTCACCTTCATTCTGCCACCTTCTTGCATTTGGCTGCCTCTCCAAATAGATTGGCTAAATCCAAAGTCATCCTTATTGCCCTACATTTCTTCACTTCTCATTTACATTTCAAACTGGCTTAGATAGTTTTCTACTTGATATACCTTCCCTACTTTTTCTCTGAATGTTCTACCAGCACCTCCATTGGTAACTTCATAAACACCTTCTAACTGTGGTTATTCTTTTTTTCTTTATTCACTGAAGAAATATTCTTTTAAATGTATTTTATTTTTATATAATTTCAGACTTGCAGAAGATTTGCAAAATAGTTAAGGAACTTCCATGTACCTTCACCCAGATTCACCAATTGTTAACATCTTGCCATTTTTTTTTTTTTTGAGACAGAGTCTCACTCTGTTGCCCAGGCTAGAGTGCCATGGCATCAGCTTAGCTCACAGCAACCTCAAACTCCCGGGCTCAAGCAATCCTTCTGCCTCAGCCTCCCGAGTAGCTGGGACTACAGGCATGTGCCACCATGTCCAGCTAATTTTTTTCTATATATATTTTTAGTGGTCCAGCTAATTTCTTTCTATTTTTAGTAGAGATGGGGTCTCGCTCTTGCTCAGGCTGGTTTCGAACTCCTGAGCTCAAGCAATTCACCCGCCTCGGCCTCCCAGAGTGCTAGGATTACAGGCGTGAGCCACTGAGCCCAGCCCATTTTGCCATTTTTTATTGATCCTTTCATTTTATTATTCCCGGAGTGTGTGTGTGTATGTGTGTATGCATATATATATGTATATGCAATATTATATACATCATTTTTCTGAACAAGTTGAAAATAATTTGTAGATATCATGCACCTTACCCTTAAGTACTTTAGTATTTATTTCTTAAGAGGAAAGATATTCTCTTCAATATCCTCAGCTCGATTTCAAAGTCAGGAAATTTAACATGGTTTTAGTACTATAATTGTATCCATACTCTTTATTCAGAGTATGACAATTACCCCATTAATGACCTTTATAGCTCCATTTTCATTTCCTGGTCCAGACTCATGCATTGCATTTACTTGTCATATCTCTTTAGTCTCTTTTAACCTGAAATAGTCGTTTGACTTTCTTTGAACTTTATAACATTGATAGCTTTGAAGAATAGAAGCCAGGTATTTTATAGAATGTTCCCCAAGTTGAGTTTCAGAAAATACTTTTTAGTGCTTCTGTTATGCCAGTCATTGAGCTAGGAACAGGGGATGTGGCAGTGAAGGAGAAAAAAATTCCTGTTCTCAAAGAGAAAACCAACTAGTAGTGAGGACAGGCAGTAAATAAGCAATTACAATAACCTGAGGTGCGTATTATGGTAGAGGAAGCATGGGAAGTTATCAAAGCATATGGCAGAGATATTGAATCAAATTTAGGGATCACAGAGAGTCTTTGAAGGAATCGAGCTTAAGTAGTCTTCATCTTTTCTCTGTCTAAATTATACAAAACTGTTCTAAACACCACTGCTGCTAACACCCACTGTGGTGACCAAGAGAACATGACAGCCTTTAACTGCTGGGACCTACCTGAGGATTTCAGTTGTAGCATTTCGAAATCCATCATTGCGTTGCACTGAAGTCAAGCTTCCTACGGACTGCTCCTCACCAATGACAGAATGTGGTAAGGATACTAAGGCAGAATCTTTCTTGAAAGACACAGGACTCCTTCAGCTGACTCTGGCTCAATGATTCCCCAGTGACTTTGCTGTCCTTAGACTGGACAGCACACTACGATGCTTATACCCAACTTTTCTCCCTCTCTTCTTCATTTGGAGTCAGATTTGCATCTGTGCCTAATGGCTCTCCACCTTCCCTGGCTTCTTCCTTGGTTTCTTTCATATATTAATAGATATTTCCTCTAATAAAATATTTTCCCATTTAATCCTGTCTTGGTAAATTTAATCTCAGGCTCTGAATAACATACCACTTTTGTCCTTCTAGACCCTAAACCTCTCATCAACTCCTCAGGTCCACACAGCTATTCCATGACACTACCACCTGGATATATAACTCTCAATTATTGGACATTAGTAACACAGGTCTCTGGATGCTGCCCATGGGTTGAACTCTTAAGATTCAATTCAAGTAAATATGTATTTTTTAATTACCTCTATTTAGAAACCACTGCTCTTTAAAAAGGGCGGGGACATGACTGCTATTTTCAATGAGCCCAGAATTTAACTGTAGGAAAAGAAGAGTGTTTAGATGTGTTACATGGTAATAGTGGGCTCCATTTAACCACATGTAGCTCAAAATTTTAGGATATTGAAGCAAGCCACCAGGAATCTTATACTTTAATATATAACAACCACTAGGATTGCTGGAAGACATGTCAAAAAGATCTTTTGGACAAGTTTTCAGACTATGGAAGATAGAAAAGTTAAGACACAAAATATTCTAATATCTCTGAGTGAGAAGTGCCCTGGGTAGGCAGAGACCTCAATCAGGGCCAATTTCATAAATGTGCAATTTGTGCAGTTAGTTGCACAAGTCTCTGCATTAGAAAAGCCTCATGCTTGGTTTAATGCTTTGCTCTTGCCATTGTGAAATTCTTAACAGAAGGGCTCTGCGTTTTCATTTTTCACTGGGCCCCACAAATTATTTACCCAATCTTGACCTTAACCCTGAGGTTAGCAGAGAATAAAAGTTGTGTATCTTGGCTGAAACACTGATTAATTGTTGATGGAGAAGAACACATATGAACATGAATTATGATATCAATCAAATGCCTCTTGCTTTGTTCCTGGTAATGTATTCTAAATTTCTGGAAGGAGCAATCATGAAACTACAGAAATGTATTTGAGGGGAATAGTCTTTTCTGGCTTCAGGTAAAAAAGAACAGGACTGTTGCCAGTTGTTCTGAGGTGGGACCCCCTTCAGTACCAATGGTTATTGGAGAAGCAAAGTCACTGTGATTGTAGGAGAAGTGAAGTGGGAAAATTACAAAGAAAGTGGTAAATCATCTGATGAAAGAATTGGGTATAAAAGGGGAAACCTGTGGTTCTTGCAACAATTATAGCTGCTGAAATCTCAAATACCCTTTCCAGGTTTAGCTGAATATTAGGTGTTTCCAAGGCTAGGATGAGCAATAACTGATAATTTGTTCCAAAGCATTTACAAAACTGCAACTATTTGTCAAGAACTTGTCTTATACATGAAGAGAAATAAAATTTATTTTCTTTCCTTAAAGAACTCATAACCTAGCAAAAATAAAGACTCATAAACAACTAATACAATGGAAAATACTACTAAAAACAACAATAATAGTTATTTCTTGAGCAAATATAATGTACCAACAGAGTCTATCATAGCATAGTGGTTAAAAGAATGGATTTTGGATCTAGGCTGCCTGGGTTTGAATCCTGTCTGCCACTTACTAGGTTTATCATTTTCAGCAACTTCCTTAACTGCTCTCTGTCTCATTTTCAGCACTGTAAAATGGGGATAATTAGGGTATCTACCTCTTAAGTTTGTTATGAGAATTAATAGGGTTAATAATTAGGGTAAGCTGCTTGGAACATTTTCTATTTCATAGTAAGAACTTTAAAAGTTTTAAATAAAAACTATTAATCAATTTAATTCTCATAATACTCTGAGGTAGGTACTATGATCATCCCCATTTTACACATGCAGAAAATGAAAGAAGTTGTTAAGCAATTTGTCTAGGATCACATGTTAATACACGGCAGAACTTTCAACATAGGCAATTTAGCCCACACTTAAGAGTTATCATATAGTATGGTATAATCACAATGTACTTATGGTATAGCATAATATAGCTATACTATAGTACTAATATGAAATAATTATAATACAGGAGTGATTAAATGCGGCAGGATCATGAAATGGGAATACAAAAGGGAAAAACAACTATTTTATTCAACAACTGATTATACACTGAATCAGGCAGGGTTCTTGCAACATACAAATAGTTCATTGAAACTGAGATGGGGAGCCTTTTCTCCCCAAAGCCTGAGGGGAGGGTGAAGTTAGTGGAACCTGAGAAGTAGCTGCAGGGAGAGGACCTCTAGGCAGGAACTCGGGCTGTCAGTAAAAGGGCCTAGCCATCCTTTGACTCACTCTCCCCTCCTCACTCACCCATTAGAAGAACCCAGCCAATGGACAAGCAAGCCCATCGTTGCTACTCATATGGGTCAGCCTCCCAGAGTAGAAGAGGAAGTTAGAGAGTGGATCTGAGAAAGTATCCAGCAAAAGTATCTAAGTGAATGGCAATGATGGTAACAACAACTAAAAGGAATCAGTGAAGGGAATGACCACATATGGAAATTCTCAGGAAAGACTTCGTATAAGGGATGGCACTGTAGCTGGACCTTGGAAGATTTGACTAGGTAGTATGAGGAGGGCATTATAAGGGACAGAAAGGCATGAGCAAAGGCATGGAAATAAAATGTCTCAAATTGAGTCTAGGATTCTTTGAATATAATGGGAAATAAGCTTATATAGGCATAGTGGAAGCAGTACATGATCAGCTTTTTAAAAATCAATTTGAGGTGTTGGGATTTTATCACCAGAACAACTGGGAAGCAGTAAATTCTGGAAAACCTGAAGCTATAGGAGGAAAGCTTTTAGCAATCCTGTGCCTTTGTACACCTTTTTTTTTTTTTCTATCTGGGATACCTTCCTCAGTTGCTGGCCCATTCCTAGAAATATAATAAAGGGATATGCCTTCATCAAAGTGTTAATTGACCAAATGACTGGATACAATAAAGGGAAACAGTGATGCAAGGAATAGATTCACATATCCCTGTTTCAAACAGTGTTTATCATTATTATAAAAAAAATCAGTGATCATTTGGCTAACTTTAAAATGAAAAACAAGATAGATATTTAAGAAATTGTTATTAGCTATTCAAACTCACAAAAACAATGAGGTAGTCCATGACAGTTATTTCTCTATTTCTTTGTAATTATAGTTTTATTTATTGATATATCAGGGGCTTAAAATATATCTTAAGCCTACCAAATTTGATGCCTTCCCTGAAATAGTATTACATAAAACTAATCTACCATTAGTGTATTATTTTTATTTATTTACTTATTTTTATTTCAGAGTATTACAAGGGTACAAATGCTTTGGTTACATGAATTGCCTTTGCACCACCT
>NW_012137414.1:2576134-2578180 GCF_000956105.1 Propithecus coquereli
ATAGTTCTACTTTTAGTTCTTTGAGGTATCTCCATACTACTTTGCATAAAGGTTGTACTAGTTTGCAATCCCACCAGCAGTGTATGAGTGTTCCTATCTCTCTGCATCCATGCCAACATTTATTGTTTTGGGACTTTTTGATAAAGGCCATTCTCACTGGAGATAAGTGATATCTCATTGTGGTTCTGATTTGCATTTCCCTGATGATTAGAGATGTTGAGAATGTTTTCATATGTTTCTTGGCCATTATTCTGTCTTCTTTTTAAAAGTTTCTGTTCATGTCCTTTGCCCACTTTTTAATGGGGTTGTTTGATTTTTTCTTGCTGATTTTCCTGAGTTCTATATAGATTCTAGTTATCAGCCCTTTATCGGATGTGTTATTTTTGAATAAATGATTTCCCTTTGTAGAAAAAGAGATTAAGATGGTCCTTTCCAAGCTATTCTATCACAGGAAAGTTAAGGGATTGATTTACTTGTCATTTCACAAAACCCTTAACATGCAAAAATGAAAACTCCTTTCAGTTACACAAGCCAGTAAGTAAATAATGAGGACTAAATTGGGGATCTTGAAATACAATTTCAAAGTCAAGAAGAAAGAAGAATTTTAGGCTACAATTTGTTGATAATGATTTGTAAATATATTTCTAAACTGATACAAAGGGCGCTGATATTTTTAGCTGTTCAACATTAGATCTATTAGAGTCTACATTGTTCACATTTCTTGAAACCTTATTGTTCTGTAAATTTAGCATATTAACAAAGAATAATTGGGACAGTTTAAAGACCGGTTTTTCTCATGTGCATCACATTCGCAGGATTTTGGTATTATGATACAATGACATAAGTGATATAATTTTTCTCCCTATATGCATTTTAGAAGAAAAGGAAAAATGAAGCAACTACAGGCCTACTTCAGAAATATTTCAGATTCTGTTCCAGACCACTGACATGTAGTATCTCAATAAAATGAGTCACACGAATTTATTTTCCCCATGCATATAATAGTTATGTTTACCCTATGTTGTAGTCTGTTAAATGTGTGATAGCGTATCTCTAAAACATGTACACATGTTAACTAAAAAGTACTTTATGGCTAAAAAGTGCTAATGATAATCTGAGCCTTCTGTGAGTTGCCATCTTTTTGCTGGCAGACGGTCTTGCCTTGATCTTAATGGCTGCTGATTGATCAGGATGCAGGGTGGTGATGGCAGAAGGTTGGAGTGGCTATGACAATTTCTTAAAATAAGACAATGAAGTTTGTTGCATTGATTGACTATTCCTTTCACAAAAGATTTCTCTATAGCATGTGATGCTCTTTGATAGCGTTTTACCCAGAGTAGAACTTTCTTCAAAATTAGAGTCAATCTTCTCAAAACCTGCTACCACATTATGAAATATGTTTATGGAACATTCCAAATCCTTTGTTGTCATTTCAACAATGTTCACAGTATTTTCACCAAAAGTAGATTCCATATTAGGAAAACACTTTGCTCATCTCTAAGAAGTGACACCTCACTTGGAAATTTCTACAAGCCGCAAGATGAAAGCAACAACTAACCTATGAAGGAAAACCCATCAGGCTAACAGTAGACTTCTCAGAAGAAACTTTACAAGCCAGAAAGGACTAGGGCCCCATTTTTAGTCTTCTTAAACAGAAAAATTGGCAGCCAAGAATTTTATACCCTGCAAAACTAAATTTCATAAATGATGGAGAAATAAAACTTTTCAAGACAAGAAAACACTAAGGGAATTTGCCACTGCTAGACTTGACTAAACGAAATACTCAGAGCTATATTATACATGGAACAGCACAATAGATATCCACCAGTGTAAAAACATCTGAAAGTTAAAGCTCGCAGCTCTAATAAAACAATAGCACAAGAGGGAAAAGAAAACAACAAGGTATCATCCAACATGATGAAAAGAGCCATATCCCACATATTAAAACTAACGCTGAATATGAATGGTCTTAATGCCCCACTTAAAAGACACAGGCTGGGCCGGGCGCGGTGGCTCACTCCTGTAATCCTAGCACTCTGGGAGGCC
>NW_012137414.1:2589070-2591884 GCF_000956105.1 Propithecus coquereli
TAATTTTTCTATATATTTTTAGTTGTCCAGCCAATTTCTTTCTAGTTTTAGTAGAGACAGGGTCTCGCTCTTGCTCAGAGTGGTCTCGAACTCCTGAGTTCAAACTATCCTCCTGCCTCGGCCTCCCAGAATGCTAGGATTACAGGCGTGAGCCACCGTGCCCGGCCAACAGGAAATATTTATTGGCAGAATTCTATGCACAATACACCACAGGAGGGAATATGCCTTGTGGATGACATAAAAGAGCATCTCTAATGAAGTCAATGAACTTGTAATAAACTTGCAATGCAGTTGGAGAGATGACCTTCAGGCCCATCCATGCGTGCTCACACATGCAGCTACTCAATAATATAAGACAATATGTAAAGGACAAATGTAATAGCCTATAGATCACAGACTCTATGCTAATAGGATTCTGAAGAATGGATTTTTAATGCAACCATGTTCAGGGAAAGTACCATAGAGGAGCAAAACCTTAACTGTAACTTGGAGGATGAACAGGATTGATAATGACCTAATGATGAGAGAGAAGGAATTCCAGGACAAGGAGTGGTCTTAAGTCAAAGTGTGAAGGTCAGAATACATCAGAACGATTGGGAAAGTGTAGGAAGGGCACCTCTGTAGTTAGCCAAGTTATGATGACTGTGATAAAGTTGCAAAGGGAGGCTGGGGCCAGAATGTGAGGGCTCTGAACACCAGATGACCAAATAAAGACATTATGTTGAAAACAGTGTGGAATCATTGGAGGTTTCAGGGCAGAGGAGTGAAACAATAAAAGTGGCATTTTTGAAATATGAGTCTCACACCACTGTATTTTATATCCTTTCCAAGAAAGAATTAGGAAACTAAATTTCAGCAACCCAAGAGAAGCCTTATCTATCCCCTCTTTGATGAAATTTCCTGTCATGAAAACATGCAAAACATTTCTAATTTAAATTCATGAATCCTTTTATTTAAGAAGAAAATAACTCCACGGCACACAAGCAAAATAAATTCAGCCCCATTGCTTGTAAAAACTGTCCCAAACATTTATTAAATAAATTTGCTGATTCCATTTTTAATATTATCCTAAATTGGATAGGGGTAGAGAGGGATTGTAGTTTCAGTTTAGGAAAAAATTAAACACTCAGAATGTTTTGTTAAATTCTTAAATTCCTGCTCTAAAGGATAAATGGAGACTTTCAGAGCATGAAAGGGAATTAGGATCTCTCCAGAAATATAAGTTCAAGGATTATTATTAGTGGTGATAAGAATTATTATTACAGTATTATGATGTCACATTTTGTGAATACAACTTTTCAATGTTCTTTTATATCTATTATTGCATTAGACCTATAATATTTTTCTGTGGGAAATGAGTCTTTCAGATAGTACTCCCATTTCTAGGAAAGGAATACAGGAATATTGTACTACTCCCTTCAAAAATCAAAAATCAAAAGACAAAGCAAACAAAAGATTAAGGACACATTCAGCCTTTGCGTATTTTCAAAACATTTTAAGATGCTACTTATTTAAGTATTGAAACAAGAACCTTGATTTTTATTGCCAATTGCAGCATCAATAAAGTGAGGCAGAGCAAGAGACTTTATTGTTCCGTGATACTACCTGTAGATGGCAAGTGAAATGGAGAAATGAGAGATTATCTAAAGGTGATTATGCTCATGTATGCAGTCAATCAGAATAATTCAAACACCCTAGCGCATTTTTGGTATCTTAAAATGTAGATGTTAAGATTTGACTTATCAAAACAATTGGCACAGCTTCTCATTTCGTGTGGCATATATAGGGATATCATCAGGGTCAATTTATTCATCTGTAAAGTGAGGATCATTACATTTATATATCAACCAACCTTGGGGTGATTAAAGCAATAAATCTATCTATAAGAATTCAAATGCCTTAGATAGAAATTATGGCTAGTCCAGATATATTTATAGTAACAGCAATTAAGGAATATGTTATATAGAGTATATTTGATCCATGAGTTCTCAATCTTCTGATTTCACAAAGTTTTGACTGCCACAAAGCAAAGACAACATATGGGTAGTGAACAATCACATGCTCATGCTAAAAAATGGAATCCTAATGGTTTGGGAAACTTTTTGAGTTTTACAAAAAAGTACAAAACAGGAATGCATATATGTTTGTGTATGTGTGCACATTCACGTGCCTGTGTGCACTCACACAGAAGAAGCAATATCTAAATGGAGAAGAGAGTTATAAATAGATCTATATCATAAATTTGCACAAATGATGTAATGGTTACATTTAGACATACTTATCAAGAAAAATGCTTAACTATTGGGTCTCACTCTTCAAAATAAACAACATACTTTGTACATTTCCTCAGAATTGTCTCAGAGATCGACATTAATCTATTTCTTCTCAGAAATTATATGGCTAGGGAAAAGATAAAAATCTGCCTTTGATTGGGTGCTATGTGTTTAAGCCCTGGTTTAGCTGTAAATCATTTGCAAAGATCATTTCTTGGTAGGTGAGTGGAGTTGCTATTACGGAGTGTTAATACATTTGCAGAGAAGTGTTGCTGGGGTAGGAGGTGTTAGACATTGATCAGGAGCTTAAGAGATGAGCTATTTATTTTTGCTGTTATAAAAGAAAAGTTTCTATAATAAAACAATGATTCTGCTTCTCTGTCAAGAAACACAAATGACATAAAAGTTCTCTTTAATAAACAAATAAAAGACTATTATTGGGGAATGTAAAAATTACGATAGAATATATATCCCTGTAGGAGCATGGTGGCCTTTAACACAATTGGAACTTGCAGTGTGACAGCTTTTTTTTTTTTTTTTT
>NW_012137414.1:2591934-2594278 GCF_000956105.1 Propithecus coquereli
CAAATTTTAATAATCCACTTATGGATTGACGGGCACTTGGGTTGTTTTCACATCCTTGCAATAGTGAATTGTGCTGTCATAAACATTCGGGTGCAGATGTCTTTATTGTAGAATGTTTTGTGCTCTTTTGGGTAGATGCCTAATAGTGCTATTGCTGGATCGAATGGTCTCAACACTGGGTTTAAAATATTCAGTAAACCATACTATAAACACATATGCTGTCATTCATGCTTTGTTTTTCCATTTCTAGATCACAGGCAGAATAGATTAAACATAATTCATAGGGTCCCTAGATTTGTGGAGTTGTAAATGAGCATTGGCTTCAACTTAAAGTCACCAGCTGCATTAGCCCCTAACAAGAGAGTTAGCCTGTCCTTTGAAGCTTTGAAGCCAGGCATTGACTTCTCCTCTCTACCTATAAAAGTCCTGGTTGGCATCTTCTAACAATAGAAGGCTATTTTGTCTACATTAAAAATCTATTGTTTAGTGTAGCCACCTTCATCATCTTAGATCTTAGGTAGCTTTTCTGTATAGCTTATTAAAGCTTCTCTATCAGCACTTGCTGCTTTACCTTGCACTTTTATGTTTTAGAGATTGTGTCTTCCTTTATACCTCATGAACCAACCCTTGACATCTTCCAACTTTTCTTCTGCAACATCCTTACCTCTATCAACCTTCATAAAATTGAATAGAACTAGGGCCTTACTTTGGACTAGGCTTTGGTTTAAGGCAATATTATAGCTGGTTTTATCTTCTATCTATACCACTAAAATTTTCTCCATATAAGCAATAAGGCTGTTTTGCCTTCTTGTCGCTTGAGTGTTCACTGGAGTACCACTTTTAATTTTTTTCATGAAATTTTCCTTTGCATTCACAACGTGGCTGTTTGGCACAAGGCTGTTGGGCCTCGCTTTCAACATGCCTTCCTTACTGAGCTCAATCATTTCTACCTTTTGATTTAAAGTAAGAGACATCGAAGTGAGGTATCACGAGAATGGAAGAATATGCACCACGTGTACCTGCCATCAAATTGGCACTAACTGATCAACACTAAGGTGTTCACATGATAGTAATATTGTTTGGGGGTTGGGGGGGTTGAGGGTGGGTAAACTCACAACTAATGGATGCGGTAAGCATTGTAGGGGGAAAGGGCATGCCTCAAATCATGGTTTGGGTGTGGCAAAGTCATAACATGTAACCAAAATGTTTATACCCCATAATATTCTGAAATAAAAAAAGAGAGAGACATACAGCTCTTCTTTTCATTTTAACACTTAGAGCCCATTGTAGGGTAATTAGTTGACCTAATTTAAATACTGTTGTGTCTCGTGGAATAGGAAGGCCTGAAAAGGAGAGAAATGGGAAAACAGCCAGTCATTAGAACATTCAGAACATACACATTTGTCAATTAAGTTCACCATCTTATATGGATGTGGTTCATGGCACCCTTAAACAATGACAATAGTAACAACAAAGATCACTGATCACAGATCACCATAACAAATATAATCATAATGAAAAAGTTTGAAATGTTGTGAGAATTACTGAATGTGACACAGAGACATGAACTGAGCATATGCTGTTGGAAAACTTGCTCAATGTAGGGCTGCCACAAATGTTCAATTTATAAAAAATGCAGTATCTGCAAAGTACAATAATGTGAAGCCCAATAAAATGACATATGCCTGTACATATTTTGGAATTATTCCTCCTCAATTTTTTTAGTACTCATTTCTTGTCCCATCTTGAATAACACCATTTTGGAATCCTTCTAACTTCAACTGATGAAGATTAATTGTCTTATCTATTCAGAGGACCCAATACAGCAAATTAAATCATATGTAAACCAAATTAATAAAATAGAAGATGAATTATAAGACATGAATAATGAAATGTAACTATCTGAGGGCATTATTTATATTATAATATTGTGCCTGATACAAAACCCTCCTAATTTTACATCCTGAAGATACTGTTTAAAGCCTCTAGAAATTCTAGATAAAGGAGGCTAGAGATGACAAGTAATTAAGCATCGATCAATGAAATGGGCAGGAAATATTTTTTTTTTTTTGAGACAGAGTCTCACTCTGATGTTGCCCGGGCTAGAGTGGCATGGCATCAGCATAGCTCACAGCAACCTCAAACTCCTGGGCTCAAGCGATCCTTCTGCCTCAGCCTCCCGAGTAGCTGGGACTACAGGCATGTGCTACCATGCCTGGCTAATTTTTTCTATATATTTTTTTAGTTGTCCAATTGATTTCTTTCTATTTTTAGTAGAGACGGGTCTCGCTCTTGCTCAGGCTGGTCTCGAACTCCTGAGCTCAAACAATCTGCCTGCCTCGGC
>NW_012137414.1:2594328-2596629 GCF_000956105.1 Propithecus coquereli
TCACAAGGATTCACACAGACTCACAGTAAGGGGATGCAAAAAAATATTCCACACAAATGAAAACCAAAAGTGAGCAGGGATAGCCATTTTCATATCAGATAAAATAGACTTTAAATCAATAATAATAAAAAAAGGCAAAAATGGTCATTATATAATGGTAAAGGGAGCAATTCAACAAAAAGACATAACAATCCTTAATATATATGCACTTAACACAGGAGATCCCAGGTTCATAAAGAAAATCTACTAGATGTAAGCAAAGAGATAAATGGTAGCATCATAATTGCCAGGGACTTTAACACCCTACTGAGAGAAGTGGACAGATCATTGAAGCAGAAAATCAATAAAGAAAAACTGAACTTAAACAAGACTCTAGAACAAACAGACCTGACAGACATTTACAGAGTATTCTACCCAAAAACTACTGCATATACATTCTTCTCATTAGCACATGGGACATTTTCCAAGACTGATCATATCTTAGGCCACAAAACAAGTTTCAGAAAATTCAAAAACACTGAAATCATACCATGTGTCCTCTCAGATCACAGTGGAATAAAATTAGAAATCAATTCCAAGAGAAACACTCCAATCACACGAACTCATGGAAATTAAACAACCTGCTGCTGGATGATCCTTGGGTCAATGACAAAATTAAGGTGGAAATCAAAAGATTCCTCAAACTGAATGAGAAAGGGGATGCAAGGCATAAAAATCTATGGGATACAGTAAAGGCATTCCTAAGGGAAAGGTCATAGCATTAAATGCCTGTATCAATAAGATAGAAAGATCACAAATTAACAACCTAAGGTCACATCTCAAGGAACTGGAAAAAGAAGAACAAACCAAACACAAAGCCAGCAGAAGAATAGAAATAACAAAGCTCAGAGCAGAACTAAATGAAATGGAAACAACAAGAAAAAAGAAATACAAAGGGTCAATGAAACAAAAAGTTGGTTTTCTGAAAAGATAAACAAAACTGATAGACCACTAGTCATATTAACCAGCAACAGAAGAGAAACGACTCAAAAAAGCTCAATCAGAAATGAAAAAGGATACGTTACCACTGATACCACAGATATACAAAAGATCAGCCATGAATAATATAAAAATCTGTACAAAAAAACTAAAAATTATAGAGAAAATGGATAAATTCCTGGAAACACACAACCTCCCTAGCCTGAATCCAGAAGAAACAGAAATCTTAGACCAATAATGAGCAGTGAGATTGAAGCAGCAATAATAATAAATAAAAGCTACCAAAAAAAAGAAAAGCCCCAGAGCAATGGATTCACAGTCAGGTTACACCAAACCTACAAAAACTGGCATCTATCCCACAGAAATGATTCCATAACATTGAGAAGGAGGTAATCCTCCCTAATTTATTCTATAAAGCCACTGTCATTGTGATATAAAAGCCAGGAAAGAATGCAACAACAACAAAAAAGAAAACTACAGACTAATGTCCATTATGAGCATAGATACAAAAATCCTCAACAAAATACTAGCAAACTGAATTCAATAGCACATAAAAAGAGAATTCACCATGATCAAATATTTCAACCCAGGGATGCAAGCATGGTTCAACATATGCAAATCAAAAAACGTGATTTACCACATAAACAGAAGCAAAACCAAAGACCATCTGATCATCTCAATAGATGCAGAAAAAGCATTTGATAAAATCCAGAAATCTTTCATAATAAAAACCCTCAACAAACTGGGCATAGAAGGAGCATACCTTAAAATTATAAAAGCCATATATGACCAACCCACAGCCAGCATTATACTGAATGGGGAAAATATGAAATCATCCCTGAAGTCTTGAGCCCCTCAAAGTCATCCATGAAGGTTGGAATTAATTTCCTCCAAACTCCTTTAACATGAATATCTTAATGACATCTAGAATGGTGAACCCATTACAGAAAGTTTTCAATTTACTTTTCCCAGATCCATCAGAGGAATCATTACCTATGGCACCTATAGCCTTACCAAATGTATTTCTTAAATAATAAGACTTGAAAGTCAAAATAATCCTTGATCTATGACCTGCAGAATAGATGTTTTATTATCAGGCATGAAAACAACATTAATCTCCTTGTACATCTCCATCGGAGCTATTGGGTGGCCATGTGCATTGTCAATATTTTGAAAGCAGTATATTTTTTTTTTATTTCAGGATATTGTGAGGGTACAAACATTATAGTTACACTTTATGTCTTTGCCTTACCCAAGTGTGGGTTAAAGGCATGCCTTTCCCTTCCATAGTGCTCCCCGTGTCCTTTAGTTGTAGATTTACCC
>NW_012137414.1:2609535-2615986 GCF_000956105.1 Propithecus coquereli
AGCATGAAAGGAGCCCAGCTCAGGGGGGAGAATTGCTTTATGTGGCATAGTTCCAATCAAACACATGGCTCAAATGAAACTGATTCCGAGGAATATGGAAACTTTATGTACTGTTTGATAGGAAAATGTGCACAGCTTCTAAATTGTGAGCTTCTAGTTCTCCTCCAAGAGCAAGTATAATCAATTCTTAAATGGTTTTTGTAATGGTGTATACCTAACCAAGCTGTTTACATTATAGGGAAGTGTTAAGTTTAATTCTCTGTTTTATTGAGAACTTTGCTCACTATTAACACTAATTTCAATAAATTTTAAGTAATTTAAAAATAAGCAGTAATCCTTGCAGAAAGGTTGCAGTAACAATTCTCTAACGATTCACTTTTCTCTGTTTTGTTTGTAAGAGGTGAGCAAAATTGTTTACTCTTTGCTGCCTCAGACACTTTAGTGGCATGAGACTAGGCAGAGACAAAAACTGATAATAATAAATCAATCAATACTATGGATTGGTTCCAATTTCCAGTACCTCAATCTTATCCCCTCTTTGTCTCTCTGTTATATTAATGATCTGCCTTACTCGTCGGAGGTTTTCTCTAAGATAGCGGCCAGAGCAGGTGTTAATGAGGTTAGTGCTTCAATTCAAACTATTAATACAAGACTAGGTAGGCTACAGGCAAAATCTAATCCCATGCTATTGGTTCACAAAAGAGATGCTACTATACACAAGTAACAACAAAAGTAACAAAGAGTACATGTGCTACTGAAGAGGGGTCAGGAGGATTAAATATTTGTACAGTGGGCAGCACAAAATGGAAGGTTAAAAAATAAGACAGATTGGGAACCTGAGAGATGCAACTGATTAAGTAGCTTTGGTTTAATGAATATTCATCTTGTAATCTTTTAATAGTAATATCTGCCTCTAATATCTATCCACTTATATAATCACCAGAAATATCTACTAAAATTTTTCACTCTACTTTCTCAGAAAGTTCAGTCACTCTCCACTGTTTTACATTTCAAACTTCTACAGCGTAACAATTATAACAATAGTAATAACTAGGTATTGTGTTTTTCCTATATGCCAGAGACTGTTTTGAGCACTTCATATATTAACTTATAGCAACCATTTGAGGTAGGTACTCTTATGCTCTTTTATAGACAGGAAAAATGAAGGACGGAGAGATTACATAACTTACGTAAGGTCACAAAGCTAAAAGGTGGTACAGGTGGAATAAAATGGCCCAGATCCTCCTTTTCCAGTGTTTTCTTCCCTTATGTTATAGCTACAATTTCTTAAGCAGCTATAATGTAGCAGAACCTGGGCTAGATGCTTTACAATCATCATTTAATCCTAACAACCGCTTTACCTAGCTGGGTATTGTATCCATTTTCACGCATGAGGAAATTGGTTCAGAGAAGATTAAAAATTTCCCTGAAGACAGCCAGCCAGTCAGTTAGGAGTAGAATAGCATTTGAATTCAGTTCTTTCTGACTCCTAAGCCTAGCCCTGTCCACGTGCCACAAAGCCTCTCCACCAGCTACTCTACTTCCTATTCTCAAACCTATTCTTTGCTTTCCTGCCTCTGTGACCATGGTTCTCCTGCTGCAAAATCCATCAATCCTTCCTTGCAGTTCTGTTTCTAAAGTAGAATTCAATGGGTAAAATAAAGCCTGGGAAAAAAAGCAGGAGGAAAAACTACACGATTGGTTTGTTTCTCCTCATCTTTTTCCAACTTAATTTCCAATTGGACACTTTCTCTTTTTGGTTTGCTTTATTGTTCTTATTATACACAAATACATTTATGCTTTGTCATCTTTTTAATACTGGAAATACACATTCTATGGTTAAAATGGAGTGGATCATGACATTTTCTCTAAATCCCACGTTTATTCCTTATAATTAAGAAAAAACCTTAATAAGATAGTCTGTGTTAAAATTGTGCAAATTTGGTCATTATTAAGTGTCCATGGCTGTATTAGTTGCCTATGGCTGTTGTAACAAATTATCACAGACTGACTGAATTAAAACAACCCAAATTTATTATTCTGTTTGTCAGAAGTCTAAAAATTGGGTCTGATGGGCTAAAATCAAGGTGTTAGCAGAGCTTGTGTTCCCTCTAAAGGCTGTAGGGGAAGATTCATTTCCTTGACTTTTCCAGTGTTCAGAGCCTGACTGCACACCTTGGCTCTTGGCCCCATCCTTCATCTTCAAAGCCAGTAGTGTAGCATCATCTAAGGGGTGGGGAATCTGTGGCCTTGGAGCTACATGTGGCTTTCTGGATCCTTGAGTGCAGCCTTTTGACTGAATCCAAATTTTGCAGAACAAATCCTTTAATAAAGGGATTCCATACTATGTAAGATAACATATTCATAGGTCCCAGGGAGTAAGATAGTGCATTCACAGGTTCCAGGGAATTTTTAAGGGGGGCATTATTAAACCTACCACAATGGTTCCTGTAGTTATTTAGCATTAAACTCCTTGTCACAATGTGACATACTGCTTTGGGTGGGTTCAGTACGACGTGAGAGTCAGTCACAAGGGTTACAAAATCCCACAATCTAGAAAATGCAGGAGGCAAAAAGCTGTGAGATGCTGCTCTTTCTGGCAGACCTGTTTTAATTGAAGATCTCCAGAGGTGTATTGTGTCTTGTTCACCCTGTTACCAAAAGTTCATTTGAATTGAGGTGGAAACTGGAGCTCACAAAAGTGTTGCATTAAAAAAATAATAATAATGAACTGTGACTCCCCAAGGAAATCTTTGTGACAAACAATTCTTCAAGAGTGAATCCTAGAACTTCAGAATAAAGCCCTTATCTTTTGTGGAGTGAAGTCTGCAGGAAAGGATGGAGCACTGCTTTCTGAGATGCAGAAAAACCATTTTCCTCTTAGCTGAGTTTTGCTCATTCAATTTCTTTCTTTTCCCTTCACACCCACTCATAAACAGTAAGCCTTCTTCCCAGCTGTCTTCCTCCCCCTTTTTCATTTTTAAACCTCATCTACTTTTTGACTTCTTTTCCCTGCAACAACTACTACCAAAAATCTGAAAGCTTTTTTTTTTTTTTTTATTGTTACCATGGAGAGGGCGATTTTCTCATCAAGGAAAGGAGGTGGTGCAGAGGGAGAAGGAAGAACCACATATGAAAATTGAGAGTTAGCCTCTGTGTCTTTTCAACAATATCCAATTAAATCTTTTCACTTCCATACACAAAACAACAGGAACACAGTGGGTGGCGAATTTAGCCCAGGGATGTGAATGAATCAGTAGGCTCTGTGACAATGTGCTGGGAGTGTGAGGGAGGAGGGAAGGGAGACCCTCAATCCAGAAATAGGGAATTAATGAACAATGATAATTGATAGATAATTACTATGCAGTTATTTGAATAGATGCTGCTCTCTATCATTTTCAGGTAAATAACCTTCAGAATGGCAATTGATAGTTTTCTCTGAAATGATGAAATAAAAACATGTAGAAAAACAAAAGAGGTAGAGGGAAGAAACCCATAAAAGATTTCTCAATAAGTTAAAAAAATGAAGCTCTATAAGGACTAAGAGAGAAGGAGAGATTAGCAATCCTCCCTTTTTCTTTTTTCCATTCTTCTCTATACAAATTAAAAACAAAGTGGAAGAAAATTCAAATATAGAATCATCTGGTGGTGAATATATCAGTGAGATTTTAATTAAGTCTAGAATTTTAAATCTCAAACTAGAAAAAGTCTACTGCTGATTCAGAGATGTGGAATATTAAGAAAGACCTGAAAATTGTATTAATTCTCCTGTTCTAATTCTCATGAGATGAATGATATATGTGTTTAATTCTTTCTGGTCATTCTGAGAAAAATCAAATTCTGAAAATTCTAAATGATGACATTTCTGAAATTATAATAGATAAATCATCATATCTTCAGAAGAAAAATTCTACACAAATCCTGTACATAAATATTGTACATAAAGGCTTGCATTACAAGAATAATAAAAAAGAGAACTGCAAAATAGTAGGAGCAGAAATTTAAAATGGTGGTGATGACATCAAGAGGAAAGGTTTGCAGTGGAAGTAGCATTTTAACCAACTTTTCCTATGATCCTTCTCCCTTTCCTATTTACTCTAGCTTTAAAAACCATGATGAGATCATTTTCTAAAACACGATGAACATTTTACATATAAAAAAGGTATAGAGAATAAAAGATTACAATTAAAGTCTATAGCACGGCTGTACCAATCCACACACACTCACGCAGCAGTGTAAAAGTTACTTTGTTGATTCACTTGAATTAATTCTTTACTTAATTAAGTTTTATACTGAAGAGATATTTATTTTTTCAAAGAGCAGTGTCATTAGAAATACTTCTGACAGTTTAAAATTAATGATAATCTGGTTTGTTTATAATATATAATTCTCTTCTTAGCAAAGCAAAACTGAAAAATACAGATAGACAACCAAGCAGTGGCGGGGTGGGAAGACAGAAAGAGAGTCTGATTTATAGTATGCTTATCTATTCCTGCTAGCGTTTTCTTGCCACTTCACAACAGTACCAAAAAAAAAAGAAGAATGTATTACCTCCCCAAATTACAGACTATTAAATAAACAGATAAAAACTAAGATGATTTGCATGAAAAGAAAAGAATAAGCTCTTTTCACAGCACAAACTGAGGGTTTCATTAAGCAAAGTTGTAGGAAAAGCTACATATCTTTTAAACCTCTCAGTTATTGCAGAATCTGTAAATCCCATGCCCCATTACCCCATACAAGCCAGGGAGATGTTCTCATATAATAGCATTTCATTCATGATTGAATTGACACCAAATGGTTGCTTCTTTGTAATATATGCAAAGAATTTTTGATTTGGGAGCTTTGTATTTTATTTTCTTGTTGGACCACTACAGATAATCAAATTTATGATATAGTTAGGACAGAAAGAAAGAAATATCTCAATTAAAATATTCATAATTACATACTTTGATATCTATAATTTACTTTAACATACTTCAGCATAGACATTATATTAATATATGTGATATTCCAATGTATTAGCAGTCAGTTGCTTAAGTCAGGAATTCATATGGAGGGTGATATCAGAGTTTAATCAGAAAGGCCAGACTCCTGACATGGGTCTTACCAGCATTTTAACTATTTTTATCACAGTCTAGTGTTGACTGTGATAAAATGAATATTAGAGAAAAATGAATATTAGAAAGGAGCTTTCACTTATGAGATTAGTGTTATTTAAGATACCTGCTTTGGTTAAAATATTTGAGAGACATTCCTAATCTTTAGAAGGACCAGGTATAAAAATCTAGCAAGCTATGGAGCAAGTACTCTTTGGAATGGTGCCTGAGAGTTAATACCAAAACTATCATGTCTCCACATTGAATCCAAAGATTCTGGTTGCCTGATACCCATTCTAAGGTTAGCTAAATTTTGCCTTTAGATTCTAGAATATTCTCATGTCTACCTTGAGTGAACTTTTTACACAGATTGTGACGGTAATACCTGATAGCGAGGGTATGGGAGAGCAACTAACCCTTACCTATCATACTAAGGATCTGCTGTAGTTATCTACCAAAAATAACCTAGTAATTGGTCTTTCATAACACTGTTGCTCTAGAACAATTTACAACATTGTGTAAGCCACGAACTTTAAAATAAACTCTACTATAAGGAAGTGTAAGCAGTATAAAGACAATCATTCCCAGTAATCCTCACTCCTTCCATTCAACAGTACATTTGATTTTTGTTCTTGGAGTATAACATTAAATTTCTCTTTTGACTTCTTCATGGCTATATTTGTCCAACATGATTTAATAACTAGATCTTTAAAACTTTAATTCTATCTTTGTATACTATTTCTATCATATGAATAAATTCACAATCTTGTCTTGTCTTTAATCTTGAGGTACCTATTTCTATAATTACTTTTTTTCACAGTCCAAACAATAATCAGAGCTAGTAATTTAGTAAAGAAATCAAAAGGCTGGTATTTATATAATTGACCTATGAGGTATGTACGTGTAAGCACGTCTGTGTGTATGTTCTGCATATTTGTGTGTGTATGTCGTGTGTGTGTGTGTGAGAAAGAGAGAGACAGAGAGAGAGAGAGAAAGAGAGAGAGAGAGAGAGAGAGAGAGAGAGAGAGAGAGAGAGAATGAGCCTGATCATTACTGAATCCAAGAAATTGGCTTATGGAGGTGCAAAAACCAGGTGTTCAGATACCGGACTGTGGTGAGACCATTTATTCCCACCCTCTGGGGGCTTATCTGGGCTGCCAAAATATTCTCCTCTCTGACATTTTTATCTTGGCTCTTCAACAAGTTCTCAGTTGCCCTTCTGCTCAAGATTCATATCCTCTTTTATTGCTTCCCTGGTTATCTATTTTCATAGAATAGTTGAAGACCATAATAAAGCCTATTTTAATGTATTATCTTTTCTAAGAAAACACATTACAATCTCCACTCTTTTT
>NW_012137414.1:2616826-2617816 GCF_000956105.1 Propithecus coquereli
GAAAACATCAATCTTTAAAATAGCACAAATAACACCCATAATCTTACCCTACGGATATTTATAATATTCACAGACATATATGTGGTATGTTTCTACAAAATAATATGTATATTTGGGTATATAATAAATATTGCAACAAAAACAATATCATAGAGCATATAATGGTTTGTAATACACCACAATTTACTTTGGCAACCCACTAACTTTTGGACATTTTATTTTTTCCAGCTATTCCCTATTTGAAATAATGAACTTATCTGTCGTGAGGAGTTATGAATATGCTGCCTAGATTCTCCTTCAGAAATGAAGGACTTATTTCCTAGCTGTTAGCAGTGCTGCTGGTAGACACTATTCAGCTATCAGTCTCTGTTAGTCTGTTAGGCTGCTGTAACAAAATACCCAAGACTAGCTAATTTATAAACTACAGAATTTATTACTCACAGTTCTGGAGGCTGGGAAGTCCAAGATCAAGGCACCAGCTGATTTGGTGTCTGGTGAGCCATTCCTCTTAGATAGCACCTTCTATGTGTTTTCACATGGTAGATGGGCAAGGAACCTCTCTAGGGCTTCTTTTATGAGGGCGCTAATTCCATTCACAAGGGTAGAGCCGTCACAACCTAATCATCTTCCAAAGGCCCCCACCTTCTAATACCATGACCTTGGGGGTTAGCTTTCAACATATGAATTTTGGACAGACACAAACATTCAAACTGTAGCAGTCACCTTATGGAAATGGTCATGGCAGAAGAGAGTCATCTTGCTCAAGTTTGTTTCCTTCTTGGAGTAGTCCGCATCTAGTATGTGACTTGACATGGGGTTATAAAGGTCCAGTCCCTTCTTCTTGTTCCATAACACTTTTAAAAGATCACTTCAGCTTCAGAACTTTGTGAATGGTCAGTTGAGACCCCTACAGAGATTACATTACAGCCCACCTCTCTGCCCCATCCTGTTGATCCCAAGAACACTCCCAAATAAACATCCTGCAGGCTC
>NW_012137414.1:2618637-2620056 GCF_000956105.1 Propithecus coquereli
TTGTTCTCTTTTAATATAATGTGGCATGCCAAAAATCCAGCACCTATCAATGGCATTGACTTGGGCAAGTCACTTAACTTCTCTGAGTTTCTCCCTTTATAAAACAAGAATAATGCCAGTTAGTTTGCACTACTCTTGAGAGGATCAGAATTATTCAATATCATGTGTACAATACAGTGCCTGGTACATATTAGGACTTAAGAAATGGTATCTGTAAGTATCAAGAATTTGATGGTAGCATATTATTTGGCCTAACTTTTTTTGGCCAAAGGAACATTGAAAGCACTGCTTGTTTAAATAGTAGTTGGGCAACAATTCTTTATCTTTAAGAATTTCTTTCCCTTTTTCAAAATCTGCTCTTTATTCTACCCATAATTATTTCTACTATTCAATTTTTTTAACAAGGGGTATGTATGATCATTAAGTGGTATAATGGGCTTTGAAAATTAAGAAGGGGGAGGTTGGAAGGGGATAAGAAATAAAAATCTACCTATGGGGTACCATGTACACTATTCTGGTGATGGGTACACTGAACACCCTGACTTCCACATTATACAATTCATCCATGTAACAGAAAACGCTTGTACATCCTAAATCTATTGAAATAAAAAATTCTATATTTTTAAAGGAAAAAGTTGGATAAACCTAAATGTCCAACATTGAGATTCTTTTTGTAGTTATCACTTAAAGTTTCTTTTGCTGTTTTTTCCTTATATCAAGAAATAATGTATGACCATTACATAATTATATGAAAACATCAATCTTTAAAATAGCACAAATAACTCACGCAGCAGTGTAAAAGTTACTTTGTTGATTCACTTGAATTAATTCTTTACTTAATTAAGTTTTATACTGAAGAGATATTTATTTTTTCAAAGAGCAGTGTCATTAGAAATACTTCTGACAGTTTAAAATTAATGATAATCTGGTTTGTTTATAATATATAATTCTCTTCTTAGCAAAGCAAAACTGAAAAATACAGATAGACAACCAAGCAGTGGCGGGGTGGGAAGACAGAAAGAGAGTCTGATTTATAGTATGCTTATCTATTCCTGCTAGCGTTTTCTTGCCACTTCACAACAGTACCAAAAAAAAAAGAAGAATGTATTACCTCCCCAAATTACAGACTATTAAATAAACAGATAAAAACTAAGATGATTTGCATGAAAAGAAAAGAATAAGCTCTTTTCACAGCACAAACTGAGGGTTTCATTAAGCAAAGTTGTAGGAAAAGCTACATATCTTTTAAACCTCTCAGTTATTGCAGAATCTGTAAATCCCATGCCCCATTACCCCATACAAGCCAGGGAGATGTTCTCATATAATAGCATTTCATTCATGATTGAATTGACACCAAATGGTTGCTTCTTTGTAATATATGCAAAGAATTTTTGATTTGGGAGCTTTGTATTTTATTTT
>NW_012137414.1:2621301-2624205 GCF_000956105.1 Propithecus coquereli
GAATTCTTAAAGAATATTGAACAAATTCAACTTAGAGTTGAGATCTATTATTTATTAAGATCTCAAAATGTGATTTTTAAATTCTAATGACTAAAATACAACATAGAGTTTACTATCCTAGTTTTACAGTCAATCAAACTGAGAATCATAGAAGTTGTGTAGTTTGTCAATAAATATAAAAGACAAGGTTTTAGATGCCCGGCTTTAGACAAAGCTCATGCTATTTCTACAAATAAAAGGAAAAATAGAAAAAAAATGTTCACACAATATTAATGCTCCTTTATATTTGAGGAGAGGGTGGATTGACCAAATGATAATAATAGTGTTCTTTGCTATGATACACAATTCTTGTTATGAATAAAAACTGATGTTTGAAGATGTCAAAGAGTTGACAAAGAAAAAAATAGGATAACTAAAAAGCAATAAAATAAGGTAATGACCAAATATTCCCTGTTTATCTATGTTGAAAATCCTTGTTTTTGCATGCATATAAAATGCATTATATTTCTCTTGATGTGTAATGAAACAAAATGAGTATCTGTGTTCATTTTATTCCTTTCAAAATGACAAAAGAGATTATATTCTGTGTCCACTGTCTCTTTCCAGCTTTTAAATGGCACAATTACTTACATAACACTAGCAAGAAATAGTAAAATAGAAGAAAAACAAAAAATGAGTCATTTTATAAGACTATTATTTTGGTTATAAAGGAATAGTATTTGGTTTAGATATTGACTTTTCTTGGAAACCTTTCCTGACTAACCATCAGCTCCCTCCAACTTGGAGTAGAGACTATAGTAGGTATATTGGTAAACTTCTTAGCATCCTCCCCTATAGCAACCGTGGAATTGAGGTAGTAATTCCATCCTCCTTGCCACAATGATTGGTTCAGGTGTGGGTTCATGACTTAAGCTAGTCCAATCAGAGAGAAGCTCAAAATTTTCATTTGAAGGTCAAGAGAAAAATTCTTGTTCTCTTTTAATATAATGTGGCATCCCAAAATGTGAACTGTAACTGGTATGACAATGTCAAAGAGAAAAACTAAGCAATAAATGTGGAGTCTTGAGCATACCATGCCTGAAGTCCACACGATATTTTGGTTACATTAGCCCCCAATTCCCTTTCTTGTTTAAGTCAGCTTGAATTGAATTGTCTAGTAGTTGCAATTGAAGATATTCTCATAATTTAAAGGAATTCCCTGTTGATACCCAATTGTAGACTCTATTGGATCATCTCTCTCATGTCTCAATTGCCTGTTTAGTTTTCTGTCTTCTCAAATCGATTATAAACAATGTTAACATAAGGTTTTCCAAGAAACAATCCATGAGCCAAATAATTCAGTTTGAGAAGTGCTGATACTTGCTTAATTTTTTCTCTTTATCTATAAATAAGGCGACAATACGTTCAGTTTATCCTGGATAGTCTTAGTTTACTCCTATTTTCTGGCATTCTTAATAATGTCATCCCTTTTTCATTCTTAAAGGTATCATGATTTAGGCAATAAATTATATAATAGACTATGAGCTAATTTTTAAAATCAGCCTTATTCTTCCCCTTTGCAAGCTCAGTATGACATGCAAGGGCCCTTAAGCTGCCCCCTAACTGTAACAACCTCACAGACAGTAGGAACTAATATTATAGATCTCATCCCCACCCTTTAGAACTCCTTATCTTCCCTTCGTTGTATTCTTTCAGAATCTTGTGGCTAGCAACCTGCTAAGAATTGATGAATGGAGTTGCAGGATAACCTGATGGTGAAAGTAACTGTGTTTTGTCTTTAAAAATGAAAAACAGGTATATTTCCTTTTTGTTTTTTAGATGATAGGCATGGCTCACGGCTGTGTCCCTGAAGTCTGGATTTCCTTGCCTCGTAAAAGTGTCCAAGAGCTCTGTGATTTGGAAAATCTTGGGTTTTAGAAAATTATCTAGAATAATTGAGACTCCTGGATAAGAAGAAAAGACAAAGTTGTAATATGAATTGGGGGATTTCTTTTCTGTATACCCATAAACTTCTCAAAGGTTCTTGAAGGACCCTGAGGAGCACGGAGAAGCCTGAAAAATGACCAAGACTGGGTTCCCCCATGACCCTGGAAGAAAGGCTCTAAGGAAAATTTTATTTTATTTACCAGAAAAAAAAGAAAAGTGACATTTTTTATGCTTTTGGAGTCAAGAAATAATTTAATTGGATTTTATCTGTAAGGTTATAAAAGAGAATATTTCTAAAATATTTTCATATCAATTGAGAATCGTTAGATTCAATGGTCAAACCCAAATAAATTAATTCTCAGAGGTAGAATTTAAGAATGTGACAGCATGATTGGAGAGTAATAATATTTTGGGACAAGGAATTGCTTTCTAATAGGAAAACTGTAATTGACATCTGCATAGCTTCTGATAATAGCCAAAAAATCACATCTTCGCTTTACAGAATTGACAGATCAGTTATATATTCTATTCCTTGAAGGAATTGCAGGCCACTTGATTTCAAAGCATAGATAAAACGGAGGTAAAAAAGGGGGGAAGCAAAACAGGGTTTTAGCATTGTAATTATGTCTTAAAACAAAAACAATAAACAACAGGAGATTGGAAGATACTGGCAAATCCCATGATCCAGTTGCCAGGTAATTAAAGGTTGTGTTAAGCAGGTATATACTCGGAGATCAAAGACAAAATGATCCAAAATATTTTCCTCAATGGCTTTTTTTTTTTTTTTTTGAATTAGGACACAATTAAAATTTGCTTTAAATATTTCTTTGGGGAAGGGGCCACCACACTTCTACACAATGACAAGAAACATTTTCAGAGTCCGGCGGCTTTTATTAGTTTTGTCTCCTATGCCATGAATTCACAGGGAATAGGTTCCAGCAGCTCAAGGTCCTGTCCTTTGCTTCTCACAAAGTGTGC
>NW_012137414.1:2625815-2636824 GCF_000956105.1 Propithecus coquereli
AGTAATCTATTTTTGTAGCGAAAAATGATTTTGTAGAATGCCATGTTAAATTCTTCCTCTCAGATATTTATCTAGAGAAAGATAGCTACTTGGTTCCTGGTAGGTGCATCATGGTGAGAGGCACAAATGTTATCCTGGTAACAACTCCATAAATTATAGACACAGTGCTAAGAGAAAAGACTTCTAAAAGATTAATTTGGTAAAAACATATATAGAGAAATCGAGTGACTCACAGAGACATGCACATTTAACTAAGATAGCATCCATTCAACTGTGTTCCTCAAGATGTTCCACACAAAATGTTTCCATGGTTCTTAGAAATACTGAGCTAAACAATGCTAACATTCCTATGGGAATTTTCAGTGACCTTACTATGGAGATGGACACTGTAGATAGCTAGGATAGGCAAAGTCCATATAGGTTTCTCAGCTTATTTGACCTTTTCATGAGGATTATCCAGGAACACCTGCTGAATCTAGTGTTCTGTAGAACAGTTTGGGAAATGCTAAGATTTTCTATCACCTAGGAACAATAGTGTATTTCCTAGTCAAAATCTCCTTTCTTAAAACCACTTTATTGAGGTATGATTGACAAACAAAAAGTTGTACATATTTAATGTACACAATTTTGTGAGTTTGGAGATAAGTATAGTCAAGCATTGCATAACGATGTTTTAGTCAACAATGAACTACATATACAACAAGAGTAGTCCCATAAGACTATAATACTGTATTTTTACTATACCTTTTCTATGTTTAGATATGTGCAGATACACAAATACTTTCCATCATGTTACAATTGCTTACAATATTCAGTACAGTAACATGCTGTATAGGTGTGTAGCCTAGGAGCAATAGGCTATATATCATACAGCCTGGATGTGTAGTAGGCTATATGATGTAGGTTTGTGTAAGCATACTCTAGGATGTTGACACAACAAGGAAATTGCCTAACAATGCATTTTTCAGAGTATATCCCTGTTGTTAAGCGATACATGACTGTATACCCCCATGAAACCATGTCCACAATCTATGCCATAAACCTATTTATCACCTCCAAAAGTTTTCTCCCACCCTATTTACTATTAATATTACTATGTGTGTTATAAAAACAATTAACATGAGATCTACACTTTGAGCAAATTTTTAAGTATACAATATTGTTAACTATAAGCCCCATGTTGTGCAGTAGATCTGTAGGAATTATTCATCTTATATAACTGAAACTTAGTCAAAATATTAACACTCATTATTTTCCATTTTTTATAGCACAAAATAGATGACTGAGATTATAAGAAGCAAGAATGATTATTCTTGTTAGAAGAAGTGGTGGGGAAGGAGGAGAAAAAAATCTAGGAGCTTAGGCCATAGAGTGGTGCTGCTATGAGGAGACCATATATGGCCAAGTAAATACGGGAGCTTGCGGTGGGAGCCAGGGAAGCCCATCTCAAGGGGTTTAAAAAATGTTACAAAAAGGGCAACACAGACAAAGAATTAGAACTTGATCTTTAAAACATTTTATTCTAAATGGGCCGTATTACCTCTTATCCTGTTTGATTATCATGCTAGCACTGGTAATATTTTTATTGCTTAGTCTATATTTTCCCTTGAACTCAGTGGGTGTGTTTGGGTATTAATAATTCAGATTATGAAAACTGATGACCTAATTCCATGTATATTGATGCTAATGGACCTTTTCAGAATTTGTCAGGCTAGTTAAGCTATCATGAAAGTGACTACATTCTCTTTCTCCAATGTAAAAATATTCAGAGGCAGAAAGATAGAAATGAATAATAGAATGTTTCTTCAATGTTAGTTTTTTGATATCTGAAATAAATTTAAACTGAGAACATAGGTGTTGTAGCAATTTAGAAGAACACTGTCCTGTGGCATTTTCTGCAGTGATGGTAATGTTCTACATCTGTGGTCTCTAATACAATAGTCAGTAGCTACCTGTGGCTATTGAGCATTTAAAATGTGTCCAGTGTGGGTGAAGAACTGATTTTCAAATTTTAATTGATTTCAATTTAAGTAGCCACAGTTGACTAGTGCTACTGTATTGAACCATACAAATTCAGAGAATTATAAATGGCACATATAACTAGCAAGTTGTTCCTTAAGAAGAGGAAATACAAAGTGTTTCAATTTTCTAATTAATTTAAACTGTTTTTAGTGACCTTTTTATGGTATGATTACAAATTAAAATAATTGATGTCTATCATTAAACATCAATACTAGGGTTATTCTTTTACATTCTCATCTCCATGCCATCTCTGTGAAGAGAGAACTAAGAAGACAGGAAAACAATCACATCATATTTAACTAAGTTAAAACTACATAAGACCAAAGGAGGAAAATATTCATTAGTTAAGAGTATCTTGGCAGGCATAGCCAGCTGCTTACCCAATATTCATTCTTTCCTTCTTAACTAAAAGAATCCAATCCCAATTTTGCTCAGACCAGCAAGGTTTTAGGATTAGGTTACCAGTTTTCACATTCTGAATTAAGAATAAAGAAACACACCTAGTCATTTAAAATACTCAATCCTCCCAGGATCTCTTAGAGTTAGAAGGGGTTGTGTGACATATTTCTGGTCACTGCAGTGTAAGTTAACCTTTTCTGTGTGAGGGTGCTAGAAAAGCTTTTGTTTTTTACATAAACAGGAGCTAACACAGCTGGAATATGTTTTTACTTTTCTCCATTTCCCCTTCTTCCATTTTATAGTCACATGCAGAAGAACGAAACAGGATCCCTATTCTCACCATACACAAAAATTCAAGGTGGATAAAAGACATGAAACCATAAAAATTGTAGAAGAAAACATAGGAAAAACTCTTCTAGACATCAGGTTAGGCAAAGAATTTATGACTAAGACCCCATAGGCAAATACAGCAACAACAAAAGTAAATGCATGGGACTTAGTTAAATTAAAAAGCTTCTGTGCAGCAAAGGAAATAATCAACAGGATAAATAGGCAACCTATATAACGGGAGAAAATATTCTCAATACTATATATCCTATAAAGGGCTAATATCCAGAATCTACAAAGAACTCAAACATATCAGCAAGAAAAAAAAACAAACGAACAACTCCATTAAAAACTGGGCAAAAGACATGAACAGAAGTTTTTCAAAAGAAGACAAGACAAATGGCCAAAAAACATAGCAAAATTTTCAACACCAGTAATCATTAGGGAAATGCAAATTAAAACCACACTGATATACCACCTTACCTCTGTCAGAATGTCTATTAATAAAAAATCAAAAAACAATAGATGCTGGCATGGATGCAGAGAGAAAGGAATGCTTATATGCTGTTGGTGCACTGCAAATTAGTACAGCCTCTATGGAAAACAGTATGGAGTTTCCTCAAAGAAACAAATGTAGACCGACCATTCGACCCAGCAATCCCAGTACTACCCAAAGGAAAAGAAGTCATTTTATCAAAAAGACACCTACACTCAAATGTTTAATGCCGCACAATTCAAAATCACAAAGGTGTGGATTTAACCTAACTGCCCATCAATTCATGAGTGGATTAAGAAAATGTGGTATGTATATACCATGGAGTACTACTCAGCCATAAAAAGAATGAAATAATGTCTTTTGCAGCAACGCAGATGGAACTAGAGACTGTTATCCCAAGTGAAGTATCCCAGGAATGGACAAACACTACATGTACTCTGTAATAATTGGGAGCTAATCAATGTGCATACAGAGGCACAAAGAGATGTAATGGACATTGGAAACGAAGAAGAGGGAGAGGCAGGAGGAGGGGTAAAAACTTACCTATCAGGTACAATGAACTCTATTCGGGTGATAGGCATACAAATAGCCCTGACTTAAGCATTATAAAAGGTTTTCATGTAACAAAAACATTTGTACCCTCTTAATATTTCGAAATAAATAAAACACAGAGACATAGTGCGTGAAGGTAAAGAAGCTATCTTGACATCACAGGAAAGAAATCCACACGTTGAGAATGACTGGAGATGGAGAAAGGAGTTGAGACGTATGGTTTTGTGGCTACTGCACCAACCCCGAGGCACATAATTCTGGAGGTCTTCCTCTATGAGGAAAACAGACTCCTGTCTGGATAAGTAACTACAGTGAAGATTTTGCCACATGCAGCCAAACACAGTTTTAACAGTATTAATTGGAAAACGTCCTTTAATTTCTAAAATTCTTAGTGTCTAAAATTATAATTGTTTTTACTTAATGTGGTAAATTAAATTCTCGGGAGCCTTTCATTCATCACTGACCAAACACAGACATAAATCATACTGCATTTAACAGTTAAAATAAACATGAATATGAATATAGCTCTATAACAGATTGTTAACTTCCAAATGTCAAGTGAAACTAGTCATCCATGAAGATAAAGTTAATCAACAATATTTATAAAACACTAAGTGTATCCTTCTCTGCTATGGCAAATAGAATATTATGCCTGTCTTTGAGGAAATTTAAATTCATTTCAGGAGCTAAAACATAAAAATGTAAAAATTCAAATGACAATAAACATTCTAAAAGTTGAAGACAACAGAAGCAGCTTTACAAGCAAATATATAAAGGACAAAATAATTTTGTAGTGAATCATTGATTAAAACACCAATACATATTGGAGTTAAAACGAACTTCACAGAGAAGGCAGAGATAGATCTCAAAGGTTTCAATGTTCTGACAAACTAGTCAACTCTATATTTCTAATCATTATTAATCAACTTTAAGGAGTAGGAAGGAACCCTAAGTCATTGGTGTGGTTACTTCATAATTGGATTTGATTGGAACTCACTCCTTGAAATGGTTGCCTAGTTCTCATCTACAAAGTTTCCTAATGTTAAAAATAAAATACATCTTCCTTTTGATTTAGAGAACAATTTTACTGTAAAATCTCATTATATATAACTCCTTGGCTGCTTGCATTCTTTCCGATTACTGTTATCTGCCCCCAATAAATGTCCTCTTCTAGTGCCTAACACCTATTATATAACTTAAAAAAATAAAATTGAACTTGAGTAAGTGTGGCAAAGTGGCAGGCTGATTTTTATGTAGAATTTCTCAAAGGGCACTTTTGGTTTTATTCGTGGAAGCTTTTTATGATTTTCATACAATATGACATGACAGAAAAGCTTAGCTTCAATGAAGTTGCTACAGATTATTTTCCCCTTACCACAGTCTAGTTCTTTTAGCTTTAGGGAAAAAAGCATGAAGGAGTTAAGTATAAATTATTCTTTTCTCTCCACTTTCTTAAGTATAGAATCAACTCAATTTATCTATATGCTTTTGCTACAAACATTCTTCTTGGATTTTGTTTTTCTTATTTCTATTTCAAGGGTTTAAAAATAATCCTAAAGTTGAACACAGATTAAATTGGTATGGCGGAGGGGTTACATCTGTCATTACAAAGTTTATTCTGCTTCCATGATTGAAGGGAGAATATGTCGGCTAAATCAAAGCATTTCTACTCCTGAGATAAATATCATAATACTGTATATGTTCTTTCCTTGAATGAATCATAGAAGATATATAATTCTTGAATATGATGCTACTGGTTTATACAGAACATAAAATATAAAGATAAGGGAATCTGAAAGTATTTATGAATTATTAAAATTGTATTCAAAGTTACTTTTATAAATCTAATAAGAAATTGACTCAAATAATTCGAGAAACTCTGGTATTATTTTTAGTGAATTCAAAAAGAATCAGGAGAACACAGTCAAGTCCTACTGCTTCTCTTTCAAAAACAATGCAGCCATGACTACCTTGGAAATTACTGATCAATTGGCTTAGTTTAAGACATCTAAAAACATTAAAACATATGCAAAGATCAATTTTCACTCTCAGGTTATTGAATAAAGTAAGATACCCAGAAAGAAAAACATTGCTTAATTTTGTTCTTATAAGAAAGGCAGGTACATATTTAGAGGAAGAAAATAATCTTGATTGATTCATTCATTCATTGAAATATGTATATGATTGAAACCACCAAAGCACTTTTTTCTTTTGTGCCTATTACTACTCTATGCCTTTTACGTTTTCCTTCTAGAGGATGTAGAGGACATTTTGTCTGGGAACGGTACCTTGTTGTTTCTCTCAAGAATATGCCTGTGGCCTTGCAAACAAGCCAGGGTGCCCTAACCCTGCAAACAGGAGGGGCTAGAGAGTTTAGATGCAAACATCTGCTCGCCGGAGACGAAACAACAAGGAACAGGGACGTGTTGAGTTGGGGCAGTGTGGGATCAAAGAAATTGCGGTGGGACAGTTGCCAAACAGGCTGTGTTATAAATAAAGAAACTACAGCAAAAAGTTTGCTGCAGTCCTGTACCGTCTTTGTGTGTGTCTGTGTCTCTTTGTCTCTGTGTTCATTCCTCGGCCCCTAGAAATGGGCCACGTCAGAGGATATACTCCAAAGTTGGAGCCTATCCACTTTTTATTTTTATTCCCCCAAAACAGAAAACATTGATGCCTTTCACCAGCAAATGTTCAATAAATAACAGTTGAATGAAAACTCAGTCTTATAACAAAAGCCCTTAAAAAGCAGTCAATATATTTCTAAATAATCTGTATGACACTGTAACTCAGGAGTCTTCAAAGTAGGCATTCGAAGGCAAAAAGAAAATATTGGTAGTATTTATTTTAATTACAGACTATAAAAATATATGTCATGTGTATGTTAACTATATATAACTTTAACATAAGTAATCATATACAGAAAAGTGTGCATAAATCAGCAAAAATACTTTTGCTAATAGTGATGCGTGATTACTGCCTTACCTTATTTGTAATTATTCACCCATCATACACCACAAAATCAAATTTATATCTAAACTCTTACTGCACCGTGTCTTTTCAACCTCTATTCTTAATAGTCCCCTACCTACCTCTAGAGCACTTCGTAACATGGGTTTTCAAAGACAATTTGTTGAAGGAAGGAATAAAAGAAAAAATAACCATATACTTAACATTAACATTAGTTAACATTATCCTAACATTAATGGTAATAATAAGAACATACATTATAACACAGTGTAACTTCAATTGTAGTTTTTAAGGACCAAAAATTATGACAAAATATAAAGCTCATAAGACAGGTACTAAAATTGAGGGTGTAATTAACATTATACAACTTGCAAAAATTTCTTAAATAATTTAATTACTTATATTGCTTTCTTATAAAAGAGAGAAGAACTCAGATTTTAGGTATTTTTATGAAAATAAAAAATATCATTTAATAAAAAGGAACCTAACTAGACTCATGCAAGGAAATTTGAAATTTCAATTGAAATGTAATAAGGTTTTCATTTCCATTCATAGGCTTTGAAATATATAGCTTAGTATAGCTTATGTTTATCTTAAAGCAAAAATGTATATGGTATCATTTTCCTTAAAAAGGTTATTATGAGACTTAGAAAATGGTATTTTTGTCTGTGTGTTTGCACCTCTATGACTTTTTTATTTAAGGGGGAATTATTTTTGTCATGACTAGAGAATATAAAATAAGTCATATTACTGGTTTATTTTACATCCTATGATTACATATCTTTACATCCTTCAGTGAAGATAATAGTGAATTTTGTTCCCTCCCATTAGGTAAAGAAAGAAAATTGTATGAATGTAGAACACTGATCTACAGGGTGATGAGCTACCTACTAGAGACATGTTCATTTGTTGGAAGATAATTAAAGTACAAAATTTGCAAATATCTTCAGCCAAACAGATTACAACATTATTTTTTGTAGAATGCAACACACAGCTTCTATATATGGAAAGACAGAATATTTTGATAAGATGTTTCTTAAATAAGGTTTTGTGGAAATGAGCAGATGAGATGAGAAGGGCTGGATAGTTGTTTCATAAAAGAGAAAAATAAAATAATCAATCTCCTCATTCTAAGATGACTGTCACCCAACTTGTGAAATCCATTGGATGCCCACAGAAATAAACAGTGTTTGCTTTGTTATAATTTTGGTGTAGAAATGAGGAGATGTGCGAGAAGTGGAGGTTCAGATAAAATAGAAAACAAATAAGAAACATTATCTATTCCCAAGAAGTGTGGATTTATGTTAGGACAATTACATTTATTAAATGACTTTAGACCAATTAATTAAGTTGTCTGTAACTTTTCTCATTTATTGGATAAGGGAAACTATTTGTAATATCCATTTTTCTGCTAGGTTCATGACAATAGAATAAAACCAAAAACGATTCTCCTTTGTTTCATTTTTAGTTTAAACAACCAATGCCATTTTTTCCCACACATTGTTCCATCAATTCTTTTCGGGCCATGCTAGACAAGTTCCTTTGTCATTGGGCTGTGGCTGAATTTATTCAACAAAAGTCATAATCAGAACGATCCTGGAGCCATTCAAATGCTCTTTGTGTAGATATATCCAGAGTTAAAAATATATATAATTTTATTAAGGACTTTGACCTTAACAACAACAACAAAAATTAAACACATCCAAGTAATTATTCCCATTTAAATATACACTGCACCCACTAAAACTGCTCATTCACTCTTTGGATAATGAAATTTCCCAGGTAATGTGTAGTTAAAAATGAGTCTTGAACAATGCTATTATCATCTTGTCCAGATTGGCCAATTTGTCTCAACCCCAATCTGAAGAGGTCTTATTAGAGGCTAAAATGCCTTTGCCGATTCAATTATTTATTCGATACAAGTGCGGTGGTTCAGATTAAGTGGTGAATTACCCTGAACACCTGGCAAAAACGACTGGGAAAAAAGACCATAATTAACTTAGCACAGGCAATCAGACACCAGTAGTATGAAAAATAACAGTATCATATGGCCACCTAAATCTTATTTGTTGAGAGCAACACTAATCTCTACTGCCACAAACTTCTTTCCAAATTTCCCATCCACCTCTCTCTTTGCCCTATATCTCACCCTTCATTTATCCTTCCTTCCTTTTCTCCTTTCTTTCTTCTTTTTTCCTCTTTAATTTTCCTTTTTCCTTCCTTCTTTCTTTCCTCCCTTATTTCCTTCCTTTTTTTCCCACCTTCGCTCCCCTCTTTTCTCTTTCTCTCCTCCCTCCTTCCTTTCTCTAAGGGTCAAACTTAATAATCACTCTCAGAGAAAAACTCTGGATATATTTTTATGTTCACTTCACAGATGTCAAAAAACCCTGCTAATTCTTGTCAAAACAATTTTGTTTCAGAGCAATTTTACGTAAACATGATGAAATAGAAAAAGCATTTCTTAATCAGATTTCTTTGACACTTAGGCATAAATTATAAATCATCCACAGTTATTGATTCACAATTCTATAAAATAAGCTTTGAGCTTCATGTATGTTTTACTTTTAAAGGCTTAATTTGCATATTTCATATCTCTATTCCTCTAAAAGATAATGGTATATTTTGAACTCTCTAAAATTAAGCAGTAGAGTTGTTCAATTTTTAAAATGGCTACATTTTAAAATCTTTTTAAAAGTTAAAGTTGTAATTTTAACTTCCACTTTTTTTTGCTTAACATAATTTGGTTAGTAAAAATTACTTCTATTTCAAAATGGTAGCAGTTCCCATTTTCTAAAATAAGAATCTAATTAAACAACTTATGCTAAAGGAGAACAGAAGTTTTTTTTCTTTTTTTACCAAATATGGGATTTTTGAATTCAAAATCTTGAGCTATTAAAAGGCTAGTTTATTCAAGTATCATGTCCTTATACCTTTTCTGGGGCCAATATTTCGATTATTGCATGTCTAAAGTTTGATCTGAAACTGATAAATTTAAAATTAATTTTGCTTTCAGTCATAAAATGTCTAGTTGCATCATCTAACCTAACTTCTGATGCTTTGCAGTTACAATTATAATCCCCAAATTTCAAACCGTGTTAAATATCTAGCTTCCTTATCACATTTCATTCACATTATTCATCAAGCAATCTACATTTATTGAGAACAAATTATTGCATGTATAAAGGTCAAACAAACATATTTGGGATATTATTGTATAAATGGTCATTATTTCAGCTCTCCATGGTGCAAAGTTGAGGTAGATGAACCTGCTGCTTAGATCATGATAATCACTTTTTTCAAATGTCCTTTATTTGCTCTGTCCTCTGTCCTATTCTACATGTTCTTGCCTGAATTCAGTGGACGTTTACTTTTTATCTATCGCTCAGAATCATTTCCATCTTCTATTGTCAACAGACCCCAATTTCTTTGGGAGGAATTACCTCTCCCTAACTGTGAGAGACTTTGGGAGGAGAGAGCTTTAAGTCCAAGTCCTTTGCTCTCTTGTAGCTAAGAGATTAGCGTGAGCCCCAAGCAATGTCAACTTGACTCACTTTAAGGACTTTAGATTTTGAATAGAATTACATAGGATGAAGAAAAGAGAATATCACAAATAGGCTTGAGTAATTTCTGCTAACCATGTGCCCAGGCATGCTCAGATCCCTTTTCTTTTTCTAAGCTTTGTTCCATTGCTTTCATGCTGATTCCGGTAAATTTACTTTCTGTTTGATTTAATCAGAGAATGATTTCTGTTGATTGCATCCAGAGAACCCTAACCGACAGGCAACTAAACTACATTTGATAATTTTATTTTCCTGTTTAAAGTCCTTTAAGGGTTGTCACTGCCTGCAGGCCGTCATCAAAACTCCTCAGTCTGGCAAGGAGGGATTCCTATTATTTAGCCCCACTCCTCTCTTTTCAATCTAATCAATTTCTTCCTCATCACATACCCTTAACTTCAGCCATGTGGAATCACAATTCCCATAACATACCCTGTTGTTTCCCACCTCAGTGGGAATCCCTCGGCCTGGATTGCCCATCTCATTTTATCTGGCTGGTTAATTCTAACTCATTCTTTAACGCTTGGCTTAAGTTTTATCTTCTTCAGGAAGCTCTTTCTAGTAACCGTTCTCTTTCCTGGCTTAGTTTTTCTTGAAGTAAGTCCCTACAGTATGACCCAAACATGCTCAGGAAAGTGGAAAACCATGAGGTTTAAGAGTGGGGACTGTAGAACCAGAATGCTTGGGTT
>NW_012137414.1:2638024-2644138 GCF_000956105.1 Propithecus coquereli
ATGGCAAGGTGGGAAGCATTTTTCATGTATTACTCAATTTAATCCTCATAACAACCTGCAAGGCAGATAGTATAACTATCCACATTTTATAGATAGGCTCAGGTAGGTTGAATAACTTACCCAAGGTCACACAGCTGTGGTAATTGAGCCAAGCTTTAACCCAGAAAATCTAACTCCAAAGCCCATGCTTTCAACATCATAACATATTGCTTCCTCTGGTAAATAATTATCCTGGAAGTATTGGTTGGTATAATTCAATATGATATTGTGAAGAAATTTACCCTTGTTTCTCTATGTATCAGTACACTGCAATTGTAAAATGCTCAGCATAGTGTCTGACATAGACTTTATATACAAATACATATACATCACTAAATGGTAACTACGATTACAGTTATTGCTTGCAGGCAGTAGTACATGTAGTAAGGAAGAACATAGGCTTAGGAATCAAACAGACTTGGATTTGAATCTTTGTTCTGTTACTACTGGGAGTGTGACATCTGTGAGCCTCAGTTGCTTTTGGCCACAAATACTTGTTATAAAGCAGTAGATACGCACACACACACACACACATATATATTTACCCGTCTTTATATACATACATATCCATCACTATATGGAAAATGTGAATGTGTATTCTGTATGCTCTGTATCCAAAATAAGAAACCAAGATCCAGAGAATGACTTGACCATAATCAAGTCATTTGCAAATGACAAAGAAAAGCCACTGAATTCAGATCTTCTGAGTTCAAGCTCAAAGTACATTAATGCAGGTTATTTACTATCAAATTATATTTATTCCTATTGAATTGCTGAAGTTCATTTTAAAAAGAAATTTCACTTAATCTGTCTGCCTCTCTTCTTGTTTTTTCAAAAGGTAGTTCTGTAACACCTCAATACCTTCAGGACAATTTTCTAACTCTTTCAGAATAGCTTGAAAGTGAAACAACTATACTGTATAAAATTTTCAAAATTATTTTTCTTATCCATTCAGAAATATAAAAGATACATAGTATATTTGTTCTAGCTAGATAAAACACATTTATATTAATGTATTCTTATTTCTAGTTGATGTCATACTTTGAGCAAATGGATTCCAATGAGGTTGGGAAATGCAATATTTGTATTAAAAGATGTTTATTTGAATATGGCCTTGCATGAATGCCAGTATTAATATCTAGGGTATTTTTGAATATGTTTGTTATTTTTCTCTTTTTTATTTATAGCTAACTTTCAATTATCCTTATCATTGGAGGAGGAAAATTGGCACAGACAACTCAGAAGAGTAGATAATCACCAATTCGCAGATTATTATATTTGATTCTGCAATGTGTTATGGCTGCATAGTGCCAAAACAAACAGTTTAAATGTAAATAGCTCAATTGAGCTACTTGTTTGGTATAAAGTAGATTTTTTAAATACCAGTTTTTTAGTGAATTTAAGCCAACTATACTTGTAAGGTTTGTGTTTATTTTCTTTTTATTTTTCCTTTTAAATTTATGACTACTTTAGGTAATTGCATTAATTCATATCCTTGCTCATACTTAGGCTGAATAGAGTAGAGAGAGTAGTAGTGTGTTTGCTGACAGAGAAAAGCTGGTGGAAAGTGGTCTGAGAGTATAGTGACTTGTGGAAAATCTTCACTTTAAAGAAAAGCCTCTACCAGCTTTTATCTCTTTTTCCCCATACCTTCTGCTTGATGATCATCTCGTTGATATCTTCAAGGTCACCCACCATCACCCTCTGTGATTTTATGACTCCATCAAGCAGAGAAAGCCAGTCGGTAAGGTCTATCCAAGCCCGGTTGAAATCTGCCAGAGCCGGTACCTCCAACAGCAAGGAAGATGGCATTTCTAGTTTGGAGATGGCAGTTTCCTTGGTAACCACAGGTTGTGTCACCAGAGTAACAGTCTGACTAGGAGCTAAAATATTTTGATTTTTTTTGCAAAAGGAAAAAAGAAAAAAGAGAAAAGTTAGAAATACAAATTAAATAGCCACTTTCAATACCAATAAATCAACTATAATTGAAGGGTAACAATTTGAGCCAAACTCTTACTTATGACATTATATGTCTTTTTCTAACAATATGGACACTTCATTTAGTAATTTAAGACTAAAACTTTTCATTAATACACATTTAAATCATTTTTCAAAATGATTTTGCTGGTTCTTATGCCTGGTCAAATAATTTAATTTAAAAAATCCTTCTCAATAACAATTATATAAATTGTGGAATTTCTAAAGAAAACAAAAGTATTCAGAATTTGCCAAGTGAATAAATTTTACTTATTTTTTTCATTCAAGGAAAAAAGAGACAAAACTAAAGATTTGATATGATCTTATTTCTGCCTTACGATTTCCTTGAATAGGAAGTAAATTACTTTGGAGGTGGACCCTAAGGAAATCAAAGTCGATGAAATATTCTTGTCTTAGCTCTGTATTTTGTACTGGGAGTAGTTTATTATATTTTTTTCTTTTTCTTTCAGATTGATAATAAAGTGGCTAGCAGTGAAAAAAAAAGGTACAATATTTTTCGAAAATGAGAGCTAATAATGTTTTCCTATTCGACATGTAACACTGTTTCAAGTCTTTAAATAAATCTTAAATTAATATTAATATTGTTGAACACCATAGTATAACACATGGTAATAGTTAAGATCCAAAGTTCTGGAATAAAAGTGCTTGGAAGAGAATCCTGCTCTCCACCTTAGGAACTCTGAGACCTCGGTTAAGTTACTTAACATCTCTAAACTTCAGTTTTTCTTCTCAGCAAAAGAGTAATAATAATAGTGGAAATGTCATAGAGTCAGTTGTGTGGATTCAATGACTAATACAAGGAGTGTACATACAACAATGCCAGAAAATGCAGCGTCATTATCATTATCATAACAATATTAGCACAGTGCATGACACTAGTAGGTAATCAATAATGTTAGGTATTACTGTTTTTATAAACACCTGGCTAATAAAAGGAACACAGTGATGAACAAATGGTGACAAGTTGAAGATAAGGCCTGGAAATGAGAAACACTTGATGGAAAAAAAGTTTAGTCAAAGGTCTGTGTGTGACCCTATGTTGATTGAAAAGGGCCATATTTGCTGATAAGATATGATGCTAAATACCAACACACAGCTGGGTTATCGGAGGTGAGTGGTGAGGGGAAGGAATACCAAATCAAGTTTATAAATAATGGCCTCAGGAATATAATATAACCAGGAGACTGGTGGCAAAGAAATATTGGACTATGTAACTCAGAAGGAAAGGTTTCAGGGAAAGCTGCAAAAGACATCTCACTTGGAGACCTTGGAGGCATGGACAAGGAAACATTTCTACAAACATGGAAAAAATGTGCCTCCTTGGATTTTCCTTCTTAGGTGGTCATTCATTAATTTTCACGGCTGTATTACTGTTTGTACTTTTAAGGTTGTCTTCTCATTAGAGAAGAAAATGAGTGGGATGAAGGAATGTTTCTCATCTCTCAAGCTTCTCAGGGACACTAAGAGTTTCCTACGGATGGAACTAATCTTGAACAAAGCAGAAAGAAAAAAAGTGCTTGAGGTGTCAGATAGAATCGAAAACTAATGCCAAAAAGTAGTGATTGAAAAATAGTAATACTGAGGAGATAAAGAAGATTTTTTTTTCCCCTCAAAGAGAGCTCTCACTACTCTCAGGCTCTTTCAAGAAACAATGAAACATAATGTAAAGCAGGGATAGCACCTTGTGATCCACAGCCCAGCAGAAAGAAGCATGGAAGCAAATATGATCTAGAAATCTTAATATGGATTCTAGGAGAGGAGCTGAATCCCCAGATAGGATGCATGGGTGAGGATCAAAAAAAGAGCTAAATGAAAATATCACTGTGGGAGCTAACTTCAGAACACGAGGTTGACTGGAAAATGTGGAAATATTCTTCTTAAAATAGATACACAGTGGATACTGAGGCAATGTATGGCAGTTTGGGAGGATTTCAAAGTTATGAAAAGTGTCAGATACTGCTTTTTGTTTTTAGATTTGACTTATTAAAAATTTGACCCTCTAATGAAAGAAGAAACAGAATTTTTTTTCCTCTAGACTTACTTCTGACCAACAAAGAAGTACTTAATTAAGTAGAAATGGTCATGTCATCCTAAATTTCATTATAGTGAAGGATGAAAATGTAGACAATTATCAGACTTCAACAAGCAGACCACTGTTTTCTGGAAAGCACATTTGAGGAAAGAAGGAAGGAAGGAAGGAAGGAAAGGAGGGAGGGAGGGAGGGAATCTATTGAAAACAAAGGCCAAGGCCTGAGACTCAAAAATGGAGAATAGTTTAAGATGACAAAAAAGTACAAATATGACATTGGGATGATAATATCACAAAATTCTCTATTGAGGAAAAAGGAAGAAGTATCTCCAAATATAAAACAGGAAGAAAGAAAAATTAGCTGAAGCATATTCATAGGAGGGTGGAGAAGTTGAGCTATGCAGCCATCTGGGTACCAGTCATGGGCAGATGATCTCATCTATAGACCTATTAGGCCATTCATTTCTGGTCTCCTGTTCTCCAGCATTTACCATCTAAAGAATATCTCTACACTGGTGGTAAAGGGAGGGGAAATCATATCTTGCTCATTGCTCTATCCCTTGCATCTTGCATAGGTCCTGAAATATAGTAGGTGCTCAATTGATGGCCTTCTGAATAAATGAATGAAACTTAAGAAAAGAGTCTATGCACAGTAGGCTTTTTAGTAAACTTAGAGGTCTTCTACTCACAAGGAGTTCTAAAAGTTAACAACTACCTGCAAGAATGTTTTCTTGAAGTTTTGAACACAAAATATGCATAGACTCTTACTATTTAGCTGATTTTAGCTACTTTCTGAAGAACATAATAGAGGAAGAGCCACTGCTTGGAGCAGACAATGGAAGGTCAAATATTAAAGAGAGAAAATACAACCAGTCAATTCTTTTGTTTCCTCCCCAACACATACACATACACTTTCCTATCAAAGGGGAAAAAGTAGGAATGAACCCTGAATCAGGAAGCAGAGTGTAAAATAGTTAGACTTTCTAGGACCAGATTGTCGAATTTGAATCCTTGCTCTGCCATTTCTTAGTTGTGTAACCTCAGGCAGGTTACTTAATGTCTCTGAATCTCCATTTACCCATCTGTAAAATGGTGATTATAATAGTATTTCCTTCATAGATAGTCAACCTTACTATTTCCTAGATACATTATACAACCATGAACTAATAATGTACCCTGAGATTGCTGGTAGCTTGAGATAAGGGATTTTACTACGCTTGCTAAACTGAACGTCTCTGAGCCTCAAAGTCTTCACCTGTGTAACTGGGACAACAGTTCCAATCTTATTGTTCTGGGGAGTTTATGACATGCTATTGAATCACCGCCTAGTATTGTTCCGACAGTAGGTAGACAGAGGGGTTTTTGTTGCTATTCCTTTTTCCTTTCTTGTTCACACAGTGGTTGTCGGCTCCTCATTTTCTATGTTAGTATGGCGTCCTAGGCTCTGTACTTGGATAGAGACTTCACACTCCTGCCTCATCTCCTTCCTTTCTCCCCAGGTTCCCCCACATCTCAGTCTCTATTCTGCATTCCCCAGTTAGCACAGGCCACTTCACACCTTTGTGTTCTTTTATATGCTTTCTATAGTTCTCGAAAACTTTTCCCTCCCTTCTCCAGACAAAAATCCCATTTTCTCTTCAAATTCCAACTCTAGATTTCTGTGCTTTTTGGAGGGCCAGGATAAATGTGTAACTAAAATGTCTCCATGAGAAACAGAATTACACCATTATTTTGGGCCCTAAATACTTTCTAGTCTTTTATGTTTTCTTAGTTAAATTGAATTATCACCAGGAAGAACAAAATCTTGTACCATTATTTGTTTTTGTTTTTTTTTTTGGTATGTGTCTAGAAGGTAGCCAATAGAAATTGAGAGCTGGGTTCTAAAGTCAGAAACTTTGGGTCTCAAGTAGTACACTTTATAATATAAAGTAGAAAGAGGATAATCTTTATCTACCTCACATATTTTATTAGGGCCAATTCTGTTCAGAACAGTACTATTTAAAGCATTTTGTTTTTCCTAAAAAGATTTGCTTCTAGATTCATGTATA
>NW_012137414.1:2644228-2678722 GCF_000956105.1 Propithecus coquereli
GAGGTCTTGAAAATATTTATCTTATTATGTATATCATATTGGCTTACATTGCACTTTCAGATGCCTTTACCTTTATCTTAAAAAATGAGGTTCTTTCATTTCCACTGTGTCATATACTAGAAACACATGCAAATCATCGCATTAGGTAAAGTATAGGCTGGTCAGATCTTAAGGGGGCAGTTCCAGTGGTTTTGTACAGTGCGAGAAACAGATTATTTACTCTAAGGGTCCGGCAAGGCTATATAATTATTCCTAGATAGTTTTCTGTTAACTTAATATTTTAAAGATTGAAAGAGGATTTGCTGAGAGTGTCTGAAGCCATAAACTTGATTGGGTAAAGTGTTCGGATACATAAAATACTACACAGAATTTCTAACATGATGTTCTGGGATGGGTCTCCAGGTCTCCTCCCTAAGGAGCATGGGAAATGGCTTCCCCTTAAGCTGATGGGGATCCTTTGCTCCATGACCTACTTAATCCCCCCACAGACTGATCATCTTGCCTGGATATCCACCCCTCATCTTATGCCCCTATCTAGGGTCACAAGAAGCTGTCTCTGGGATTGGCTGCTTTAGATCTCAGCCTCTCTAACCATCATGGAGACCAAGGGTATTCTTCTCAAGTCCTTTGGAAAAAGCATCTTTTCCTGCCTAGGGTCCTGCCTGAAAATAGTCTTTCTGGTGTCATACTATTAACCATCCCTCTAGCAACAGATGTTATTGTTTTGTCTTTTTCTTTTTTGCTCAATCACTTCATGCCAGAACCACATGTATTATAATAAAATGTACACAGTTAAGCTATGTAGATACACAGATACACACATCATATGTGTGTGTGTGTATGTATGCATATATATATATATATATGGGCGGGGAGAGAGAGAAAGAGAGAGAGAGAGAGAAAGAGAGAGAGAAAATGAGTACTAGTAAATGCCTGGACAGTTTGACTAGTGATGATTGTAGCATAATGCTTTTCTCATGCATTCATCAGAAAATTAAAGTGACTCCACCAAACATTGTGGTTTTCCTTCCATAGATAAGTAGACAGAAAATCAGGCTCAAAATAGCTGAAATGAATTAATTGAGTTTGGTACATCGGAATGGTAGCATGAACAACAGTAGGTGTGATATACTATTGCAAACCACAGCTTTGCTCTGAGTATTTTGTTAATTAAAAGGTGTTGGCTTTAGGAAGGAACTCTTATTTTTCCAAAAGTGTTTGAAGAACATTGCTTTAGTGTAAAAATTTAATTGGTTTCAGGGTACATGATTAGTCAGACTAACAGCTTTACTTAGAGCTTTAAAGAAGCTACTAAATCTTTTAAAAACACACACACAATGTGTTTGGCATATTTTCTTTGAAGTATTCACATGTGGTTTTCCTACAATTCACAGGTCTCCTTTGGTTGATAAGAAAGCAAGAAGTACATGTTCTATTTCTAGCTTCACTGTATGAATGTGGGTAACTTTTGTTGTTTGCTTTACTTTCATATTTGAAAAAATCAGTCACCTTACTACATGATAAGTTATTGGACTCACACTAACAATTATATAAGGGGATATCTAAAAAGTGCTGTTAAATATTCCCTTCCTTCTCTCCATTCCATGTCAACAGAAGACAGCAATGATAAATGTGGTCAAATTGCATTATTGTTTAATACTATTGGATATAAGAAAGATTGTTAGCTACATCCATCTCACTAATAGATAAAATAACTGTCCTCTATGTAAAAAACATCAGAAAATATTTTCTTTTTCAATATTTGAAAGGATGACGCGTAGCTTAATGAAATATGTAAGAGTTGAAGAATGCTTGTTAACAAAATTAGAAATGACTTTTGGATTCCAAGGAAGAACAATCTATTGCACATAGGCAAGGAACAATCTCACCTCTTCTCTATAAATATTTGTAGTCTGTAGATACAAGTTGGAAAATTAGGAATAAATGTTATGTATGAACACATAACACTTATTTTTGTCTGCATTCTTTTCCATCACTCTTAAGAGTATATATGACTCAACTATTATCAATTATTCTCATGTTAGCATAATGAAGGCCTGTACTATATATGGGCAAGGCCTAGAGAACTGGAACTCAAGGATTCATAATAACCATTTGTATTTCTGGATTTTAGAAAAAACATAGGTAGGTGTGGGATCCACGGACTTTTAAAGCTCAATGATGCTACTCTCTCATGTTTTAATAAATTCTCTCCTACTACAAGGAATATAATCCAAATAAGAAATATTTGCTGCTACACAGAAGGAAGAGATATTACCACCAACACTACTGTTGCCACCATCATTTACTTAGAGGTTCCTATGTGCTAGGAAAGTTCTTTATAAACCCTGTTTTATTTCATCTTTACCAAAAAATCTTCAGGGTAGGTATTATCATTCCCATTTTATGAAAAGGTAAAGTAACTTGTTCAAGATCTGACATTAACAAGTGACAAGGCCAAGACAGGATGCTTAACCACTACACATATTTATGAGAATCATCCGATCATTGGGTACTTTTTCTACATGTCCAACTCAATATACAAAATTTTTAATCACTCAAATACTTTTGGATCTAAGAGCTATAGGTTATAAAATATGGTTCCCATAAAATATCTAACATCCATTCTAATTTGGCAGAGAAGATCACTTGATTTAGCTATAAAAATGGATTATTACAATCAAGTGCATCTGGCTTCCTCCCACGACTTAAATATTATTCTTGAGAAATGTCTCTAACCCGACTTTACCCAAATATGCATCCTTTCTTCACTAATTTGAGTAGAGAAATAACCTTTGCTTTTCTTTTTTTAGTTTGTATCTTCTAAGTGCCTTTCCAACTCATATTATACAAATTTATCCTACATGCACTCCATGAAAAACAGGGTTTCTCAACATCAGCACTATTGACATTGTGTCTCAGATAATTCTTTGTTGTGGGTGGTTATACTGCCCATTGCAAAATCAGGATTGCTTATAGGCATTTCTGGCCAGAGCACACTCCCCATTGTGACAACCAAAAATGTCTCCAGACATTACAAAATGTCCCCTGAGGAGAGAAAAGTTGATTCTGGTTGAGAATGATTCAATAAAAAGGGGTTTCAGTCTCTCTCTCTCTCTCTCTCTCTCTCTCTCTCTCGCTCTGTGTGTGTGTGTGCATGTGTATAGTTTATATACCTGATTAACATTTGTGCTGGACATCCTTTGTACCTATCCAAATGCATGCTTTCACATTCCTCAGAAGTGGAAATTAAAGAGAAATTGCTAAGTGATTCTTTTACCCACGTGATATTGGGCAGGCACTGAAGAAACAGTAAACACCCAAACTTATAGCTGCCAAGGAATAATAAATGATATTACACAGCAAATGTGTTAGTGATAAAAATGACAGCATTCCTGATAGAGACTAAATGTCCACAGATTCTATCCCTTCTGGAATCTATACCCTTGTAAAGAAATATTCCAGATTCTCCAATCAAGAGCTGTAGTCTATTTCTCCACTCATTGAATGTGGACTGGTCAATTGATATGCTTTGGCCAATGGGGTATTTGCAATCATGATACAAACAGAGATTGTATCATGCTTGGGCATTGGGCTATGCTTGGAACTTGTCTACCACTATATGAACTATGCTAGTCTACAGCCATACCACCCTGAACACGCCTGATCTCATCTGATGTCGGAAGCTAAGCAGGGTTGGGCCTGATTAGTACCTGGATGGGAGACCACCTGGGAATACTGGGTGCTGTAGGCTTTTTTTCTTTTTTTTTTAATATATATATATATATATATACACACACACTATGCTAGCCTGCTGAATAATGACAGGCAAGTGACCCTGTCACCTACCTTGTTTCAACTAATAACCCGAAATTGCCAGACTTATGAGTGGCACATGTCACCATCAACTACCAGCTCAACATGATACATGAATGAGCTCAACTGAGACCAACAAAAGAATTACCCAGATGAGTCCAGCCCTAAGTATACCCAAGAATCATAAAGTAATGGAATGATTCTTATTTTAAGTGACTACATTTGAGGGTAATTTGTTACACAGCAACAGTCAACTAATACAGTATCCATTTTTTACCTATTAAACATTTGTGTCAAAAACAGGACTTAAAATGTCCCTCCCATTGTCAAAGAAATAAAAAATGCTAATTTAGCAGAGGTAACACAGCTGGCAAAGTAAGAGTCTTCAAATTAAATTGTGAAAGACAGAGAATGGAAGATTTATATAGTCATTCTATGATTCCTATAAATCAGATAGCCAGATTTTATAAATTTTATAAATTACTACAAATCAGGTAGTCAGATTTGAAGAAAGCAATACCTTTAGTAGAAATTCACTGTTAGTGTATCTGGAAATTTTTACATGAATACAGTATAGAATGTAATAATAACAACCAAGAAGTAGTTAGCCCACTTCAGAAGATAAAGGAAGTAAAGCCAGATGAAACCATAATAAAGACCATGCTACTGATGAAGGGAGCTCATCAATTCTGAAACTGATATCAAAATAAAATCCTCTAACCATTTGAGTATAACTAGCTAGAGAATATTGTACAGTTCGCATTGTAGAGAATTCTCTGCTTCTATCAAAATTTTTAGCACCTTAAAAAGTTCTTGAGTAAAGGAATTCATTCTGGTTTTGGTTGGTATTTATTTGTTTTTAATAAAATTTCTCCTACCTGAATACTAGAGACAAGATTCTGCCATCAAATGTGAGCAAAACAAGATAAGCAGTGCTCTCTACAGAATTCAGTCTAAATGAGTACCTTATTTGTTTGAATGAGCTACATTTCTAACCTGAGTATCAAAATAATTAGCAATGAGGTTTTTAAAAGTTGTTACACATTGAATAAGATCCCCTACCATGTGCCAGGCCCTCACAAGCCTCATCCACCAGATGAGATGATAAGGTATTTGAGATAAGTATCAAATCATCTTTTCCTTCCTCACAAAGCCTAATGTCTGACACAGAACAGAATCTTCACCAACATTTGTTGTTGTTACCAAGATTAGAATGAGATATCATGTACTAAAAAGAATCCTGAAGTGTAATATATATCTATATGTATCTATCTATATCTATATCTGTATGTATCTATCATCTACCTATATGTATGTTTAACTGTGATTGAAATCAGAGTTTCAATCTAGAACTTCATGAGGCAAAAAAAAAAAGGACAGAGAAACTATTGGCTACAATGTAAATGAAGCAGTGTTAAATAGTCTTAAAATGTAGATTCTTTTCATCTGAAATGATAATAATACTTTATATTTGCACAGACACTGAACAGTATAAAAATGCCTTTTAGTCATTTTCTCCATTGGCTCCTTACCACATCACTCTGGTGTAGACAGGGAAAGCATCATTACTACCAATTCATAGAAGAGGAAACTAAGTTTTCATAAATTAAAATACTTCTCCAAGATCATCAATGAGTACATTGGATGAAAGTTCTAAGCAATCTGTATGTTATGAAGAAAGGCTCTGAGACAAGCAATTAAAAAGGAATTCATAAAAAATAAATAACCTGATTTAGTAGACATTTTTCCAAAGAAAATATATGAATGTCCAACAAGCATTTGAAAAGATGCTCAGCATCACTAATGATTAGGAAAATGCAAATCGAAAATCAAAACGACAATGGGATACCACCTCGCACCCTTTAGGATGGCCACTATTGTAAAAATAAATAAATAAAAACAGAAAATACTAAGTGTTGGTGAGGATGTGGAGAAATTCAAACACTTGTGCACTGTTAATGGGAATGTAAAAAGGTGTAGCTGCTATGGAAAACAGTACAGAGGTTTCTCAAAAAATTAAAAATAGAATTACCATATGGTCCAGCAATCCCACTTTTGGGTATACAGATAATCCTCAACTTACTATGGTTCAACTTGTAATTTTTCAGCTTTCCAATGGTGCCAAAGTGATATACATTCATTAAGAAACCATACTTCAGATTTTAAATTTTGATCTTTTCCTGAACTATGATACTCGATACCCTCTTGCGATGCGGGACAGTAGCAGCAAGGCACAGCTTCAAGTCAGCAACTGGATCACAAGGGCAAACAACTCATACTCTACAGTGTCCTGTGTTGCCAAATGGTCTTGCCCAACTGTAAGTTAATTTACATGTTCTGAGCACATTTAAGGTAGGCTAGGCTAAGCTACAATGTTAAGTAGGTTAGGTGTATCAAATTCATTTTAGACTTATGATACTTTCAACTTATGATGGGTTGATCAGGATGGAACCCCAGTGTAAGTCAAAGGACATCTGTATATCCAAAAGAACTGAAAACAGGATCTTGAAGACATTTGCACACTCATATTTATCGCAGCATTACTTACAATAGCCAAGACATCTAAGTAGCCAAAATGTCCATTGATAAATGAATAAATAATGTGGTATATACACACAATGGAATATTATTCGGCCTTAAAAAAGAAGGAAATCTTTTCATATGCTACATGTGCTCTGTAGCACAACAGTGTACATATAGTTAACACTACTGTACTGTACACTTAAAATGTTTAAGATGGTAAATTTCATTATGTGATTTTTATCACAATTTAAAAAAAGAAGGAGAACTCAGGGACCAGGCAAAATGTGGGGTTTTTTTTTTCCCCTTTTGGGTTAAGGAGATTTAAAAGAGATATTTGAATACTATAATAAATACAATCCTATAAATCACAGTGATTCTGAAATATTAAGGCTCAGTGAAAAATGATCAATTTATTTTATGTTCTCACTACTACTACTTTGCATCCTCCTTGCAATCTTTGTGGGGAAAGCAGAATATGCCAATACCACTCTGTAGTGGACACTGTGGTGGTCCATAAGAATCCTCTCCCGGAATCAGTGAGCTCACACCATAGATACTAGGAATAATGAATGCAAATGGATGACAGCTGCATCTCTCCATGGGGCCTGTTCTTGGTTAGTGCAGGGATACAAGTCCCAGGCCACTTGCTTCAATTTGGAACAACTGGGAAAGACCATCCCAGCTCCAGAGCTCTCAGTCAGATTGGCTGAGGCCTCAGTGACAACTGAATTGTGGGTCAGCCTTTCTTTCTGCCAAACACTGCCTTCCTCACTTCCATAAAGGTAGATCTATCAAGAATGCTTCCCAATAAATCTTCCGTGTGCAACTTTTTGTCTCAGAGACTGTTTCCAAGGAATTAATGTAAGACACTATCTCTTTGGTCTATATACATAATAGTTTGTTTCTAATATATAATAGTTTATTTCTAATACATAAAAGTAACATGCTGTTTCAGGCCATTCAATTCTGGAATAATATTATTTAAAATTAATTACTTATTGGTATAACATGTTATATAATTCAATTGAATGCTCTGGAAAATAACAAAAATGTTCACAGGATTGGTGGCATATTTATCATTTAAGTGTTTGTAGAGCAGTTTTATACTCCTTGGTTATATTTGAGTTTCAATTATCATCTGCATTGCTGTTTGTTAAATGAAACATGAACATATTCTGTAACAAAAACACCAAAGAGCTTGACAAATCCAAATTCTGAAGTCTTGAACTCTGTCTCTATAATTACATTGGAAATGTAACCACAATTGTACATTGGTTTGAAGTGACTGTATTAAGCTAAACTTGGCTTTTAAAGTTCTGGGTCAGTAAACATACTATATGCCCCAGGTATGGAAAACACACTAACTGAAGTAGTGAAACTAGCTATATCAAAATCAATTTATGTTTTCATTTTAACTTGTAGAAAAGCACACACCATGCCAAGAAGTGTGATAATTACAAACCACACAATAGAAACCAAAATCGAGGGTAGAAAACAAGTGATACTTATATACCGAAAATTGCTTGTTATAAGAACAAAAAATAAAATTATGATGTTTGTTTCTTTAAGGCATCTCCACGAAACCATCTCAAATTTCTTTTGAAAGTAGGAGAGGTGATCATAAATAAAAATATATTGTTTCAACGGTTATAAATCATGCTATTGAAATAGCAATGCTCCCAGGACCATTAGTGTAACAGTTTTGATGCATATACTTCCTATTGCTTTGGACTTGAATCTCATTGTCTTAATCTTTTGATGAATAAATCTAAAATTAAGAATGTAAAGAGAGTCTGGGAAATCTGTGAGTCCATAGTTTATGGTTTCTAAAATAAGAACAGAATCTACTTTGTTTATTCAAAAAGATCTGTGAAACTGCACTATTACAGTGTTGGTTTATTCTGAACCTCTTATTTTTGCTGCTTAAGAAGGGGAAATTCCATCAGATCAAGGCTAATGGAAATTCTATTTTTGAAAAAAATCAGTAAATCATATTTAAAGCTTGTTTACACCAGTACTTTTTCCATGATATCATTGTTTTACATAAAATGTATAGTTTCAATATTCTTAAATTTGTTAGGACTTGTTTTGTGGCTTAACATACAATAGATTCTGGAGAATGTTTCATGTGCATTTGAGAAGAATGAGTATTCTGTTGCTGTTGGATGGAATGTACTGTTTACCTGTTAGGTCCATTTGATCTAAAGTGTAGTTCAAGTCCAATGTTTCCTTATTGATTTTATGTCTGGATGATCTGTCTGTTGTTGAATGTGGCTTATTGAAGTCCCCTACTATTATTGTACTATAGACTCTCTCTTCCTTCAGATCTCTTTATATTTGCTTTATATATCTGGGTGTTCCAATGTTAGGTGCATATATATTCACAACTGTTATACCCTCTTGATGAATTGATCCCTTTATCATTATATAATTGTCTTTTTTTGTCTCTTTTCACAGTTTATGACTTACAGTCTATTTTGTGTGACATAAGTATTATTATCCCTGTTCTCTTTTGGTTTCCATTTGCATGAGATATCTTTTCCATCCCTTCTCTTTCAGTCTGTGTGTGTCCTTAAAGATGAAGTGAGCCTATTATACAACCATATAGTTGGGTCTTGTTTTTGTTTTGTTTTGTTTTGTTTTTATCCATTTGGCTACTCTTTGCCTTTAGATTAGATAATTTAATCTATTAACAGTCAAAGTAAATTATTGATAGTAAGGATTTACTATTGCCACTCTAAAATTGTTTTCTGGTTCTTTTGTAGATCCTTTTTATTTTCTTCCTCTTTTGCTGTCTTCCTTTGTGGTTTGATGGTTTTCTGTAGTGGTATGCTTTGATTTCTTACTTTTTAAATTTTGTATATCTACTATAGGTTTTCACTTTGTGGTTAACATGAGGCTTACAAAAAACATCTTATAACGGGCTATTTTAAGTTGATAACTTAACTATAATCACATATAAAAACTCTACACTTTTACTTCCCTCAATTCACATCTTATAATTTTAATGTTACAACTTAAATATTTTTTTATAATTTCCATCCTTTAATAAATTATTGTTGCTATAGTTGTTTTTAATAGGATTTACACCGAATTTTTCTTTTGAAGATATTAAAGTAAACTTTTGAATGAACTTATATTTAAGATTCAAATATTCTATGGTAAAGTTAATTACATAGTCTGGAATACAAAATCACACTACTTTTTTCATTAGGAGAAAGGTAATAAATAGTCCTCAAAATTGATGGTTTCAGAGGGGCCAATATGGCAGACTAGAAGCAGCCTGCACAACACTGCTTGCACAGAGAAGATTGAAAGTCGTGAATAGATATTCACCCTTGGATCAATTGTCTAAGAGAGAGCACTGGGAATTGACAGACAGGAGGCAGGAGTGAAGTGAAGAAGAGAAAAGTGAGACAACCTGCTCAGCTTGACAGGAGGTACTTGGGGAAGGCACTTGCAGTTGAGGAAGGGACAGAAGAGAGAACCCTGGGCTCCACACTTCCTCTGAGGACACTGCAACTGAAGTGGCAGGAGGACCCCATCCACCGCAGCAGGCCTCTGGACTGACACAGAGACCTGACTGGAGGTTGTACAGCTGCATTGCTCCAGAGAAAAGGCACAACTGGCTTGTGAGCCCTGAACACTGTGGCTGGTGCCATTGTGACATCCCAGCCACAGAACGCTACTATTACTCAGGGGTCAGATCCATAACTGCTACCTCCCCCTCACCCCTGATGGGTGAGGAGAGAGCAGGGAGTCCCAGTGCTTGCCTGCACCCTGTGGGTGGGTGACATGCACTCTCGCCACCACCACCGCTTCGAGAATGCACCCATATCCCTCAGTGGCCAAGGCCCACTATCCAGCTCAATGCATCACTACCGCTGGCACCTGGAAGACCCCGAGAGGGGCAAAATCCAGCAAAATCACCAACTTTGGACCTGAGAAGACCACCTCACATGGGCCCATGCCATCCCATGTAGGCACCCCACCCCACGAGCATGCTCTGTTCTAAGCAGATGCACCTCCTGGTAGGCCTAGTCTGCCCTGTGCATGCACTACACCTTATGGGCCTGCTCTGTCTTGCACACATGCCCCTGTTCTGTGGGCCAGCCCTACATCACATGTGAACCTTGCACCATAGGCCCGCCGAGCCACAGTGGCCCTGTGACAACCACAAGGGAATGGGTGGGGGGAAGGGGGGAAGCAGCAGAGCAGCAGTGTTAAAGGCTCACAATGTATTTGGCCCTCTCTGGCCTGGCCAATCTTCTGGAGTAGGACTGAAGCATGCCATCCAGGAAGCCATCCCTATCTTCACTGAGCAACAAAGGTTCCAGAAGAAAACAAGTATACCATATCTGCTATTTGTTTTGAGCTGACAAAAGAGCCCCTAGCATAAGAACCAGTATGAGAAGGAACTAGCATAAGAACTCTGACATCATGAAGAAATAGGATGTCTCAACACCCCCAAAGGATCACAATACTCTCCAGTAATGAAGTCCAACCAAAGGAAATTGCTGAAATGACAGATATGGAATTCAGATTATGGATGGCAGGTGAGATGAATGGGATTTAGGAGATGGTAGAAAACCAACACAAATAAACCAAAAAAAAAAAAAAAATTAAGAACATGAATGAAAAATTCACTAAACAGAGTTAATATAAGAAAAGAGAGGACAGAACTTAACAAAATGAAAGAGTCATTTAGGGAATTTCAAAACACAAAATATTCCACACTAATGGGAACCAGAAACAAGCTGGCATGGCTATTCTCACATCAGAAAAAAAAAAAAGATTTAAAATTAACAATGGATAAAAAAAAGGAAAAAGATGGTAATTATATAATGATAAAAGGAGCAATTCAGCAAGAAGATATAACATTCCTAAAAATATATACACCTAACACAGAAACTCCAAATTTATAAAACAAATTTTACTAAATTTAAGCAAAGAAATAAACAGCAACATAATAATAACTGGGGATTTCAACATTCCACTGACAGAACTGGACAGGTCATCATGGCAAAGGATCAGAAAAGAAACCCTACACTTAAATGGGACTCAAGAACAAATCAACTGAACAGACATTTACAGAATATTCTACCCCCAAACTGCATATTATACATTCTTCTCATCAGGATATGGGGCATTTTCTAAGATAGGTCATATACTAGCCCATAAATAAGACTTAGCAAATTCAGAAAAACAGAAATAACTCCATGTATCTCCTCAGATCACAGTGGAATAAAACTAAAAATAAATTCCAGAAGTAACTCTCAAATCTATACAAAGTCATGGAAATTAAATAAGCTGCTACTGAACCAGCTCTGGGTCATTGAAGAAATTAAGATGTATAACAAATGATTTTTTTGAACTGAACGACAAACATGACACAAGCATTCAAAATCTATGGGATACAGTAAAAGCAGTGTTGACAGGGAAGTTCATAGCCTTAAATGCTTATGTCAAAAAGACAGAAAGATCACAAATTAACAACCTAATATCACATGTCAAAGAATTAAAAAAAAATAAGAACAAACCAAACGCTACTGCTAGCAGAGGAAAAGAAATAATAAAGCTCAGAGCAGAAGTAAACAAAATGGAAACAAAAAAAGGAGAAAGGATCAATGAAACAATTAGTTGATTCTTTGAAAAGATAAATGAAATCAATAGACCACTAGCTAGATTAACCAGAAATAGAAGAGAAAAAACTCAAACAAGCTCAATCAGAAATGAAAAAGGAGACATGACAACTGATATTATAGAAATAGAAAATATCATCCATGACTACTATGAAAAGCTCTATGCACAAAAACTAAAAAATGGAGAGGAAATAGATAAATTTGCTTGATCAGGAAGAAATAGAAATCATGATCAGACCAATAATAAGTAGCGAGATTGAAACAGTAATAAAAACAATCTCCCACCAAAAAACCCCCAGAGCAGATGGATTCACAGCCAAATTCTACCAGAACTACAAAGAAGAATTGGTACTTATTCTACTGAATTTATTCCATAACATCAAGGAGAGACTCCACCCTGATACCACAAAGCCAATATCACCCTTATACCAAGGCCAGGAAAGGACACGATGACAGCAACAACAACAAAGAAAACTACAGAACAATATCCCTTATGAACATAGATGCAAAAATCCAACACCCCAAAATACTAGCAGGCCGAATACACCAGCATATCAAAAAGATAATTCACCATGATCCAGTGGATTTCTCTCTCTCTTTTCCAAATTTCAGGATATTGTGGGGGTAAACATGTTTTGGTAGATGGATTGCTTTTGTACTGTTTGAGTCAAAGTTATAATTGTGCCCATCACCCAGATAGTGTACATTGTACCTGTTAGGTATGATTTCACCCATCCCATCCTCCCCCTCCCACCTGCATGATTTCTGTGGAGTTTTACTTCCATCTGTGAACATAAGCACTGATCAGTTAGTTCCAATTTAATAGTGAGTACATGTGGTGTTTGTTTTTCCATTTTTGTGATGCTTCACTTAGGAGGATGGTCTCCAGTTCCATCCACATTGTTGCAAAAGGTATTAATTCATTTTTTATGGCTGAGTGGTACTCCATGGTATACATATTTCACATTTTATTAATCCACTCATAAATTGATGGGCACTTGGGTTGATTCCATACCTTTGCAATTGTGAATTGTGCTGCAACAAACATTCTAGTGCAAGTGTCTTTTGGATAAAATGACTTTTTTTCCTTTGGGTAAATACCCAGCTCTGGGATTGCTGGATCAAATGGTAGGCCTACTTTTAGTTCTTTGAAGAATCTGCACACTATTTTCCATAACAGTTGCACTAGTTTGCAGTCCCACCAAAAGTATATAACTGCTCCTTTCTCTCCTCATCCATGACGGAATCTATTGCTTTGGCAATTTTTGATAAAAGCCATTCTCACTGGGGATAAGTGATATCTCATTGTGGTTTAGATTTGCATTTCTCTGATGATTAGTGATGTTGAACATTTTCTCATATGTTTATTGGCCCTTTTTCTATCTTCTTTTGAAAAGCTTTTGTTCACGTCTTTTGCCCACTTTGTAATGTTTTTTTTTTTTTTTTATTTTTTCTTGCTAATTTGAGTTATTTGTAAATTCTGGTTATTAGCCCTTTATCAGATGTATACAGCATGTGAATATTTTCTCCCATTCTGTAGGTTGTCTATTTGCTCTGTTGATTGTTTCCTTGGCTGTGAAAAAGTATTTAAAATTAACCAAGTCTCATTTATTTTTCTTGTTGCTGTGATTGCCCTTGGGATCTTCTTCATAAATTCTTTGTCTAGGTCAATATCTAGAAGAGTTTTTCCCACATTTTTTGTCTAGAATTTTTATGGCTTCATGTCTTAGAGTTATGCCTTTTATCCATCTTGAATTAATTTTTGTGAGTGGTGAGAGATGTGGATCCTGATTCGATCTTCCACATGTGGCTATCCCATTTTCCCAGCATCACTTATTGAATAGGGATTCTTTCCCCCAGTGTATATTGCTGTTTACTTTGTCAAAGATCAGATGGCAGTATGTGGATGGTTTTATATCTGGGTTCTCTGTTTTGTTCCATTGGTATATGTCCCTATTTTTGTGCCAGTACCATGGTGTTTTGGTTACCATAGCCTTGTAGTATAGCTTAAAGTCTGGTAAAGCTATGCCTCCAGATTTGTTCCTTTTGCTTAAGGTTGCTTTGGCTATTCAGGCTCTTTTCTAGTTCCAAAAGAAGCATAGAATTATTTTTTCTAGATCTGTGAAATGTGACGTTGTTGTTTCGATGGGGATTGCATTGAATCTGTAAATCACTTTGGGTAGTATGGACATTTTTAACAGTGCTAATTCTACCAATCCATGAACATAATATGTTTTTCCATTTGTTTACATCATCTTCAATTTCCTTCCTCAGTGATTCACAGTTTTCTTTGTAAAAATCTTTTACTTCCTTGATTAAATATATTCCTACGTATTTTATTTTCTTTGTAGCTATTATGAAAGGTATTGAGTATTTGATTTGATTCTCAGCTTGACTGTTGGTGTATAGGAATGCTACTGATTTGTGTACATTGATTTTATAGTCTAAGACTTTGCTGAATTTATTTATCAATTCCAGTAGTCTCTTGGCAGAATCTTTGGGGTTTTCTAGATATAAGGTCTATCATCAGCAAAAGTGATAGTTTGACCTCCCATCAATTCTACACAAAGTCATGGAAATTAAACAACCTATTGCTGAATGACTATTGGATTAAAGAGGAAATTAAGGTGGAAATAAAAGGATTCCTTGAACTAAACGACAAAGGTGAAACAAGCTATCAAAATCTGTGAGATTCAGCAAAAGTAGTCCTAAGGGGAAAATCCATAGTCTTACATGCCTACATAAAAAGACAGAAAGATTGCAAATCAAAACTCTAATGAATCATCTCAAGAAACTGGAAAAGGATGACCACACCAATCACAAACACAGTAGAAAATAAGAAATAACCAAGATCAGAGCAGAACTAAACGAAATTGAAAATAAAAAATACAGAAAATTAGTGAAACAAAGAGTTGATTCTTTCAAAAGATAAATAAAATTGATAGACCTCTTGCTAGATTAACCAGAAACAGAAAAGAAGGGACCCAAATAAGCTCAATCAGAAATGAAGAAGGAGAAATTATAGCTAATACTACAGAAATACAAAATATCATCTGTGAATACTATAAAAATCTCCATGCATATAAACTCAAAAATGTTGAGGAAATGGACAAATTTCTGGCAACATACAACCTCCCAAGGTTCAATCAGGAAGAAATAGAACTCATGAACAGACCAATTATGAGCAACAAAATTGAAGCAGCAATAAAAATTCTTTCAACCAAAAAAGTCCTGGACATGATGGTTTCACAGCTGAATTTTATCAGACCTACACAGAAGAATTGGTACCCCCACTACAGAAATTATTTCATAACATCGAGAAGGAAGGAATCTTCCCCGACTCATTCTGCAAAGCCAGTATCACTTTGATACCAAAGCCAGGAAAGGACACAACAAAAAAGGAAAACCATAGACCAATATCCCTTATGAATAGAGATGCAAAAATCTTCAACAAAATTCTAGCAAATGGAATTCAGCAGCATATCAAAAAAAAAAAATAATCCACCATGACCAAGTGGGCTTTATCCCAGTGATTCAAGATGGTTCAACATACATAAATCCAAAAATGTGATTCACCACATAAACAGAAGCAAAAGCAAAGATCATATGATCACCTCAATAGATGCAGAAAAAGCATTCAGCAAAATTCAGCATCCTTTTATGATAAAAACTCTTAACAAAATAGGCATAGATGAAACACACCTCAACATTATAAAAGCCATATATGACAAACCCACAGCCAACATCATTCTGAATGGGGAAAAATTGAAAGCATTTGTATTTAGAACTGGAACAAGAGAAGGGTACCCACTGTTATCACTTCTATTCAATATAGTGCTGTAAGTCCTAGACAGAGCAATCAGGCAACAGAATGAAATTAAGGGTATCCAAATGGAGTAAATGGAGATCAAGTGGATTTCATTCCAGGTGTGCAAAGATGGTTCAGTGTGCAAATCAATAAACGTGATTCTCCACATAAACTAAATTAAAAACACAGACCATATGATCTCAATAGATGCAGAAAAAATCATTTGATAAAATCCAGCACACTTTCATGATAAAAACCCTCAACAATTAGGCATAAAAGGAATATAATTCAAAATATTAAAAGCCATATATGACAAACCCATGGACAACATCATACTGAATGAGGAAATGTTGAAAGCATTGCCCCTATGAAGTGGAGCAAGACAAGAGTGCCCACTGTCCCCACTTCTATTCAACACTGTGCTGGACGTCCTAGCCAGAGCAATCTGGCAAGAGAAAGAAGTAAAGGACCTCCAAATTGGTATGGAGGAAGTCAAAGCATCCCTGTTCACTGAAGATATAATATTATACCTTAAAAATTCTAAAGACTCCATGAAAAGACTCCTAGAATTGATAAAAAAAATTCAGTACAGTCTCAGTTTACAAAGTTATAGTACATAAATCATTAGCATTTCTATATACCAATGACAATGGAACTGAGAGTCAAATCAAGGACTCAGTATCATTCACAATAGTTACAAAGAAAAAAAAACTACCTAGGAATATACTTAACCAAAGAGGTGAAAGATCTCTACTAGTAGAACTATGAAACACTGATGAAAGAAATTATAGATGACACAAACAAATGGAAAACATCCCATATTCTTGGTCTGGAAGGATCAACATTGTGAAAATGTCCATACTGCCCAAAGTGACCTCTAGATTCAATGCAATTCCCATCAAAATACCGATGTCATTTTTCACAGATCTAGAGAAAATAATCCTAAACTTCTATGGAACCCCAAAAGAGCCTGAATAGCTAAGGAAATCCTAAGCAAAAAGAACAAATCTGAAGGCATCATGTTACCTGACTTGAAACTATACTACAAGGCTATAGTAACCAAAACAACCTGGTATTGGTATAAAGGTAGACAGACCAATGGAACAGAATAGAGAATGCAGAATTAAACCACCTAGCTATGATCAGCTGATTTTTGACAAAGCAGACAAAAACATATACTGGGGAAAGATGCTTTACTCAATAAACGGTGTTGGGAAAACTAGATAGCCACATGAAGAAGAATGCAACTGGATCCTCTGTTTCTCAACATATACAAAAATTAACTCAAGATGGATTAAAGACTTTAATATAAGACATGAAACAATAAAAATTCTAGAATGAAATAGGAAAAATGTTTCTAGACCTTGGCCTAGGCAAATAAATTATGACTAAGACCCCTAAAGCAAATACAGCGGCAACAATAAAAAATACATGGGACATAATTAAACTCAAAGGTTCTTCACAGCAAAGGACAAAATCAACAGAGTAAATAGACAACCTACAGAATGGGCAAAAATACTCACAAACTATTAATATACATCTGTCAAAGGGCTAATATCTAGAATCTACAAAGAACTGAAACAAATCAGCATGAAAAGAAATCCCACCAAAATGTAGGCAAAAGACATGAACAGATTTTTCTCAAAAGAAGATAGGCAACTGTCCAACAAACATATGAAAAAATGCTCAACATCACTAATTACCAGGGAAATGCAAATTAAAACCACAGTGAAATACTATCTTACCCCTGTTAGACTTGTCACTATTAAAAAGTTGATAAACAATAGATGTTGGCACAGTTCCAGTGAAAACAGAATGCTTATATACTATTGGTGGGAATATAAACTAGTACAACCAATATGGAAAGCAGTATGGAGATTCCTCAAAGAACTAGAAGTAGACCTACCATTTGATCCAGCAATCCCACTACTGGGCATCTACTCAAAGGAAAATAGTCACTATGTAAGAAATACACCTGTACCCGTATGTTTATCACAGCACAATTCACAATTGCAAAGGTATAGTACCAACCTAATTGCCTATCAACTGATGAGTGGATAAAGAAAATGTGGTATATATGTATACCATGGAGTACTACTCAGCCACGAACAGGAATGAAATAATGTCTTTTGCAGCAACTTAGATGGAACTGGAGACCATTATACCAAGTATTTCAGGCATGGAAAAACGAACACTGTATGTTCTCACTTATAAGCGGGAGCTAAATGAGGGATATATATGGTCTTAAAGAGGTGTAATGAAAATTAGAAACTGAGAAGGGGGGAGGTTGACAGGGGAATGAGGGATAAAAATCTACCTACTGGATACAATGTACACTATTTTGGTGATGAGTATACTGAAAGCCCTGACTTCATCATGATATAATTCTTCCATGTAACAAAAACACTTGTACCCTCTAAATTTTTTGAAAAATAATTGATGTTTCCTTTATCTCATGATATTTAGGTAAGAACTGAAAGTAAAATACATTTCCTCTACTTTTAAAATTATATTCTATATTAATACATTATTTTAAAAGAAAATGATACAAAGGAGGAAATTTTTCACTAAATTATATGTTATAGAATTTGTAGCTTATTGTATTAATGTAAGTTACATGAAAGAAGTCAAATAAACCTAATTGAAACAACATTAACTCCTAACTAGGATTTATAAAAAAAGAAATATGCATGTTGGAGAAATATAACTACTAAATATTGATGGAAACTATATGTGTACATAATTTTGAATTGGTAAAATTCTTCATTTTTGTCCTGTAATATGGTAGATAGAATGAAAAAAAAAGTGAACAAAGCTGTTTTGCACTTGTGTTTCCTATTTTTGTCCTACCTCAAAGACATGACTATGCTATATTTGATAGCTATTCTTCTTTAAAAATTGTTCGATAATTTTTACAGAATGAACACATATTTTCTGTGGGATATAAGAAGCTGGAAAATATTCTGAAATTAAAAAAAGAAAATAAATAAATAATTGTTTTTAAAAAAGAACCTGAACAGAAGCAAAGAACTAGGCAGAAAGGCCAATTCTCAAAGAAAAAGTAAGGTCAATTTACTCTTTGAGGCCTGATTCGGTCTGATTTAAAAATGGGATTGAGGGACATACGGACTGAAGTATTCAGAAACTGTATTTTGGCAATGGATAATCTTCCCCTATTGAAAATGAGGGCCTGTGGTTACCACAATTAGGTGACTTGAATAGGTAATATGATAAGAAGTCAAGGCTCTTTCATGCATTTATTTTCAGGAAGGACCTTTTGGGCTTTAATGAATCAGATTCTATTATTGGCTAATGATAAAAATAGTAAGTAAACTATTCTATAAAAACATAAATTATCAATAACAATTTTCAATGCCATGGAAATGTATCTTATAGTAACTCGCAAAGATCTTCAGGAAGGTTAATTTATATTGTACATCTAAAACCATAGAAGCTACATCTGAGAGTATGAAGTTGTCTCATTTGGGAGAACTCATCATTTAACAATTAAGCAAACCAAAGCACAAATGCTTGAATGGTTTGCCCAAGACCCCCACCCACCAGCCAGCAAGAGATCAAATGAGGACAAGATCCCAGATCTATGAATTCATAATTCAGTGATCTTTTAACTGTGCCGGTGGTTTACAATATATCTACTACATGTATGTGGGTGATGCATTACTTATTTGATCCACAGGTAAAACTTGGGGCGCCCATGAATTTGAGAATTCTTTTCAATAATCCTGGGAAATCTTAGATATCTCCAGCCCACAGATTGAGAACCTCTATAATGTTGGTCACTGCCTCATTACATTACTCTGACAAAATATCTTCAAAAGTCACATTCTTTACCCTTCCAGTTGATTTCAATTTCAGTGTTGCCAAACAATGGTATCATAATCATTTGAAGATGGGTCATGTCATAGATATTAAAATATCTGAATTTCTAAATAGTTGATTATTTTTTATAAATTAGAAAAGGTTAAAGATTGTCACTATAACAGTGCTCTCACTTACTTATATTCTAATATGCTTTTCTGAATGAAAGAGAGAGGGCACAGTCAGAGCTACTATGCTTGAATTTGGCTATTCTACTTAACCTGCTTTTAAGTATCTTTATCCTAACATGAATACTCTCTTGTGAGTAAGTGAATATCACCACTGTGTGTCATATTAATGGAGTAGGGATGAGGAGAATACAGCGCTTGAGAAACACCATAGGACCATGACCAAATACCTGAATTTGCCTCCACTCTAATTACAGGAAGTGATTTCCCACTATTTACCTCAAATATACATGTTATCTCAGACTAGCCAGCCTCTTCATGTGCCCCCAATAGGTTTCCCAACATGCTTTCATTCTTTATAAAATAAATTTACACCTGCTGTTCCTTAGTCTTAAGTATGTTATTCACCTACTTTAATCCTTCCTATTCTTTATGATGAGATTCTTATTTCTGTGAAGTCTTTGACAACTTCAATTAACCTAGATACTCTCCTCTGAACTCCTATGTTGATTTCAGTCTGATGTAAAGAGTCTTTGTGTGTATGATCACATATTTCTTTATATTATTTACTGTTACAATTATAAAATTCTAGAATTGGAAGGAAATTGTGGAAATTCCAATGCTGAATTTTAAATTCTGTCACCTCTGAGCATTGTAAATCTTAGACTGAAATGTTTTGCATATAAATTCAGTAGACACTTGATGTTCTCAAGAGGTATGTTCAAGAGTCTTTGCAAATCAAAAAGCAGATTTATGTGATCAGCTAGGCTTACTTAGGAGTTAAGGTATTCATCCCTGCCCAATAGTTTCTCAGTACATATTATTAGTGCTAGAAGATTTATGTATTAGAACCATCCAATCACCCAATAGGGCAGATGCTATTAAACTCATTGGAAATCACTATATACAATGAACCTTCACGAAGCAATTTTCCATCACTTCATATGAGTTATTTAGATTAGGATAACATTTGACCATTTCCTACTTAGATTATGAAAAAAAATTACATTTTTATTTTAAAAACTATTTCTTAGTCTATTAAGTTATTCTGATTATCTGCACTAAAGCAAAATTTTCAACACATAAAGGAGTTTTCAAAATATGTTCTACCATTAGAAATCAACATGGAGATTGTATTTTCATTTAAGATATTTTCCAAAAAGAAATAATGGGTTCAAGAATAAGAAAGATTTTCTATTGTGACTTTGATAGTCTGAATTTAGTCTAACAGAATGGCTTTCATTTAAATACTATCACTGAATAATTACTAACTTGATGAAGGTTTTATGCCTACTTCATGAGAAAGATACAAAGATGAATATATTGATATAGCTGCTTCTCAACTTACAATGGGGTTATGTGTCAATAAACCCATTATAACTTGAAAATATCATAAGCTAAATGCATTTAAATAACCTAAACTACTGAACATCATAGCTTAGCCTAGCTAAGCTTTAACCATACTCAGAAGACTTATATTAGCCTACAGTTGGGCAAAGTCATCTAACACAAAGCCTATTTTATAATAATCTGTTGAATATCTCATGTGATTTGTTGAATACCACATTGAATGTGAAAAACAAAATGGTTGTACGAATACTTGAAATACGGTTTCTGCTGAATGCATATTGCTTCAGTACAATTGTAAAGTTGAAAAATCTCAAGCTGAACCATCGTAAATCAATACATGTTAAGTTGGAGACCCTCTGTATATGTCTTTATTTCAAAGTCTTTTTTAAGAAAGATAATCAAGGTATTCTTATGTTTGATTAACTCTGAACATTTTTGGTAACAAGGAAAATTACATTCTAAATAATTCAGCACTTTCCCTTGTATTACACAGAAAGTACTAAAAGGTTCACTCTTTAGGGTTAAATGCCAAGGAAGTTAAACAGGATATAGAATACATACAAATTTTCCCAATAATTCTGTATTTGAAAAGAAAAAAAGTTTAACATCATATTATCTGAGACTATAACACAGTTGAACATGTTTAGGCTAAAACTAGGGTGTTAAAATTGATTGAAGGTTACAGTACATGTCCAAACTCATGGGCATCATTAATAAAGCTCACTATGTTCAGACTTATTGCTCTATTCATATCCTTTCTGGAAGATAAACTACCTCAAAATTCAGGACCCAATAGTAATATACTATTATTGAGGAGTTGCCATGAAACATTCCTGGGGCTGTGATCAGGATGATTGAGTGGACCACTAAATGCTGAAAAGTGGATGTGACCAGGGAATGGCTTGGCTGTTTGCCAATGTAAGAAATAACTTGATATCGGCATTAAGCAGCAGCTGAAGAATCTTTTAATAGTTTAGGTGCTTTTTCTAAATTCTCCAGTTATACTTTACTGATTAAATTATTAAGAACGTCTGATTTAGCTATTTCATATTTTAGATGTGAGTGAAGATGTTTTGAAATCATTTCCATTATTCATGGTTTCTTGTTTTTCAAAATTAAACTTATAGGATGCTGAGATAATCCCTTTTTATTAGGTCTGCAGAAACTGAGAATACACTAAAAAGCTGAATAGCTGCATGAAAGCATCATTTTCCTTGACAATATCATATTATGATTAGCTAGCTCGTTTTTGTTTTCTTAGCTGAGCTATATATAGTCCAATTAATGTTGTTAAACCAATTGTTTAAAAAAATGGCTAGAGGATCCTATTAACCTTTAGATGGAGGCCAAGATATGGTTGAGTCAAAGGTCAAGGGAAGGTTAAGACACTAAATTTAGGAAAAACCTCTCAACGTGAATGATTAAATTGTATATGATTAACTCTTCTAAAATGTTTTTCATTGTCATCTATTTTATAAATAGTTTACAGATAAGATTGTCTTTCTATAGGTTCATCGAACAGATATTAACTGAATACTTTTGGGCTCAACATCACACCAATGGAGTAAATATTGTTGGTGGCTTAAACAACATCCATTTCCAGATACCCTTATATCCACTCTGAAATTCTGCTTCCTAGGAAAATCCCAATTTTCTTCAAGTTTCTATGGACTCTACCCTCCGAATTCAATCGAGATAATCTCATATTCCTTACTTTGGTTCAGGAACCCACAGTTTAAATTAACTAGCTCACAGCATAAGTCTTAATCATCATTAGTACAATAGTAGACATATGTACATATCTAATATATATACATACACACACACACACACACACACACACACACACTCTAATAATGTGCATCCTTACTATAGTAGTAGATACATAACCTAGATTGTTCTGATCTGACTGAGGGAGAATCTTTGAATCTATTCTTGAGGAAAAAGTTCTCTGTTTCACTATAATAAAAAATTACATTGATCCATTTATTGCTGAGCATCATCTTGGAACCCAGAGAACAACTAATGAGGAGGCCAAAGCTGACACAGAGGGGAAATCAGAACAAAGAAAATCACAGAGAAAAAGAGTCAGAGCTTTGCTTGTACTTCTTCTGGAGCCTGCTTTAACCTCTGAACTACAGTTATGTGGGTTGAATCGTCCTTATTGTGGAAGCCACTTTGAATGTGTATTCTCTTTCTTTTAGCCCAGAGCATCTTAGCTATTAAACATGTTACAAAAATAAAGAAGGCATCATTCCTCCATTAAATAAGTTTCTATTCTAGTGGGAGACATATATGCCAACAATAAATTTTAACATAATATTATGACATTTGCTAAAATAGGGATAAAAAGTGAAATGGTAATATGAAGAGAGAAGTACCCCCATTCCCCTGGAGGACTGGTCAGGAAGGAAAGTGGTTATACAAATAATATTTCGAAATGAGAATTTAAGGATGAGTTTACCAAAGATGCAAATGTGACAAATGTATTACTAGCAGAAGGAACAGTATATGTTAAAGTATAAAGGCAGCAGTTGGTAATTGGGGAGCTACAGACCGTTTAGTATTATTTTCTTTATCAAGAGAAAGGTGGAAGATATAGGAGATAACCTAGACAGCCTAGCAGGTACCAAATCACGAAAGACCTTATGTGCCAAGCTGAGAAATTTAGCTTTTATCCTAGATAAGGAAGGGAATTATTATATAATCTTTACTAATATAATATGATTGGCATGTTATAAAGTGTATTCTTAGTGGACTTGTGGTGTGTAAGATGGGTTGACAGGAAACCAATGAGGAGGGTTTATAGCAGATGCTACCTGAATGAATGAAAAAAAAAAACAAAATGATGGTGCTGAATGAGAAATAAGAAATTCCAGGGTCGTTTGGCTTATAATATTAATAGGGTTGGTAATTGATTTTGGTGCTTAATATTAAAGAATAAAGAAAGTGCCAGAACTCCCTGATTTTTAACTTGGCTAATTCAGTAAATGGTGTCATCGACCAAAATAGGGAATATAGAAAGAGGAATAGATTTTCAGAAGATAATAACAACATCGATTTGGGGTATCCTGAGTTAGAAATGACTGTGGAATGTTTATATGGCAGCTAGTTGGCATATGAAAATATGAGTTTGGAGTTGAAGAGAGAAGTCTGAACTAGAGATAATCATCAACATAATTACAGTAGTCTTCATATTAGATTCTCTAATATACTGAATTGTTATTAAAGTTATTTGAATTAAGATGATACTATAGTTTGGATGTTGTCCTCTCCAAATCTCATGTTGAAATTTGATCCCCAATGTTGGAGGTACGGCTTAATGGGAAGTATTTGGGTCATAGAGGTGGATCCCTCATGAACAGATTAATGCCCTCCCTGGGGGGAGGGTGAGTGAGTTTCACTCTGTTAGTTCCCAAAAGAGCATGGTACCTTCCCCTTCTCTCTTTTGCTTCCTTGCTCACCATGTGGTTTCTGCACATCCTGGCTCCCCTTTGACTTCCATCATTAGTGAAATCAGCCTGAGGCCCTCCTCAGAAGTAGATGTTGGTGCCACGCTTCTTGTACAGCCTGCAGAACCATAAGCCAAATAGACCTCTTTTCTTTATAAATTAACCAGTCTCAATGAACTAAGACAGATGGTAAATTTTCTGTTATATTTTTTACCACAATAAAAGAGTGAAAGAATTATTTTACAACAAGGTACAGCATAGGTGATGACCAATCAGCCAGGATGCTGGCCATAAAGAGATGCAGACTTAGCATGGGTTAATTCTGGGTGATATTAACATTTAAGAGGCTCACCGAGGAAAAAGGTCAACTAAATGGGAATGGCTAGAAGGGACCAGAGAGATTATTGAAAACAAACAAAATAAAACAAAACAAGAAAGTGTGTAGTCTCAGAAACTATGACAATAGAGAATTTAAATTGAAGGGGAATGGGTGATACTTGGTTAAGACTATAAAAGGCACTGAGGGTAAGATTACAGGACACCAGAGAAGGGCAAAATAATTAATTAAATCTTGCCTAGTAGATAATACAAATTATGTTTTTGATTAATATTCATGGTCTGATGCAATTTAAAAAGTATTTATATTATACCAAGAATGTTAGGTAAAATGTGCATAGAAAATGTAATTGACTGATCTAACATATTCATAGCCTAACTCAAGAAACAGACTATAAATTAAGTAAGACAGTACAGAAACTTTGAAAATCAATAAATTTCCAAAGAGTACATGTGACAGGAAAATAAACACTGGTAGATAAATATATTAAGAGATTTGATGCAGCAGATCCTTTCTGTCATACAGGACAACAAAGAAAGTAAAAAAAGTGAAAGACTGAGAACAAAAATCAAATGAGGCAAGGGACATGTTTCAATGAAAGATAAAGAACCAAAAAGACTTATAGGTGGAAAGAATTGGAAGTGACCAATTTGCTTCAAGGAAACAAAGAGTCTTCAGTGAAGAGAGCTGAAGACAGGAGTGATATGGCAACTTCCAAAGAAAGACCTTAAAGTGAATTTTTCTACTACTGAAATATTTTTTATTCTCAAACAATATGTTTGCTCTTCTCTTGCAGGTAGAAATATTGAGAAGGATAATATACTGGAAAGGCACTTCATGGTTCTGATATTTTAACTATAAAATAAATTGGTTAAAAATTGGGTTGAATGATAAAAATACTTCAAGGGGCCTGTTTCTTTAAAAATTTGTATGAAAATTTTGAGTCTAGAAATCAAGGCAAAACCATTCTGGTGCTCATACAGTTTTTGTTCTAGAGGTTTTGTCTTTTTTGTGAACATAAATTTACTCAGTGGATTCAGGAAGAAGATGAGTACTTTTTTTTTCAAAGCAAACAACGAGCCAGCAGGAGATTCAAATTTCTCCACATGGAGTTGTCACTCAAAGAACTGACATCAAAATCAATGAAAAGTGGCTCCAGTCTTGTTCTGAGTATAATTTGTACCACAGAGGAAGTTGAACAGCAAGTGTGAGAAGAGAGCTGAGAAAAATAGGTAGATAGATATTCAGCAAAGACAGGGAAATAAAAGGCTGTAAACCCTAAAGTTGGCAAAATGATCCAAATTCCTTATGGAATGAACTAAAAAAAAACAAAACAAAAACAAAGGTGGCATCACTATGGACTGGAATCATTTGACAACACACATTATGGGCGCCTAGTTGGTCTGGGCATCGTTCTAGACATTGGGAATACAGTGGCCAACATGGCATAGCCAGCAGTCTTATGGAATTTACATCATGGTAGAGAAAGGAGGTAGGGCATGAACACATATTTTAAATCATTTTAGAGAATTTTTAAGGCAATAAAAAAAGAGAGTCAGGTAAATAGTAAAAGAGTGAGAGGGTTGCAAGTTGAGCTGGGGTCTCTTAAAAGTTAGCCCTTAGCTCATTATGAATTCTTGGGAAAGACATTTAACCTCTATAAGCTAGCTCCCCTAGCTAGCTTTGTCTCTGGAAAAAGAAAACAGTTTCTTACATCTTTATTTCCATTTCTTTATATACCTCCTCTCTCACCACCACTACTCATTCTCCACTTCTCTTTTCCACTATCATTTGGCACGCCCTCTTACTTCTGGAAAACTCTGGCCCCTGGCTGATTTCTCTAGCATGCCTTTAAAAAGCAGTTTAAGAACATGCCTGCATTTTCAGCCTCACACTGAACCTCCTCCCTGACACATTGCTCCTCATCCATTTCCAACCCCAACTCTATGCTTCAGCCATACTGGTAATTTTTAGGAAGTGCCAAGTTCCTTTTCACCTTCAACCTTTCCTTGTGCTGTTTCTCCTGCCTGGAACACTCTCTCTCCACTTGTTTGCATAGGTACCCTTACCTATCCTTCGAGTTTCATTGTCAAAATTCTTTTTTCCCAGAAAGTTTCCCCTGACATTCCTCTATTGCATCACTCCAGATTGGGTTAAGTGATTCCTCCTAGTTCTTCCATAGCATTCTATATCCCAATTTTTGTCACATATAGTTATTTAATTTTCTTACTCCCTGTGAGTCTAGGAATTATGTTTATCTTGATCAACATTGTATCCCTAGCATCTAACTCACAGGAGAGCACACAGTAAGCCCTAACAAGTTATTCATTGAATTAGTGTATTGAAAAATTAAGGATACATATGTGTAATTCACAGTTGGAGAAGGAACTTCACCAATAAGTAAAAGAGGGTATTGGAAAACGGCTTCTCATTTCCTGATGATGAAATCTCCTGCTGCTTCTAATCACATACTTTATCTCCTTCTAACTAGTTCATTATTTAAATGTTAGTCAGTTGAAGTGGCCTTATCATAGCTCTTTTCTGCTGATCTATGAAGCTACTTAGGGAGACCATTTCACCTTTGTAGAAGTGTGCTAACCATTTTAAGGTTCAAAGAAAGCTCAGATGTGATGTATAACATTTTCATCTCTAGAACTATGAGCAATAGATTTTACATAATATAGAAATGATTACCTCTACTTAGGTAAATCTAAGGGTGGGTGCTTTAATAATTGAATATATGAGACTTGTGTTCATAAGAATAAAAAAATCTAAAATCTGGTTATCCCTCTTGTACTTTTTGCTGCTGAGATAGGAAAATGTTCTCTAAAGTAAGGATAAATATTATAGCCTCAAGTCCATTTGTATAACTACTACTAATCTTTCTTTTTTTTCAAATGATAGTGGAACACTCAATACTTGTACCAAGTATTTCACAACATCTCTTTATTCTTAGCATGAATGACTTTACAGATTTCCATCCTATACTAGGCAAATAATATTCTTGTTTCTGAGTAAGCATCAAAAACACTGTTGGTAAGAAATATTTTTCTCCCTGAAGGAAGCCTTAAAAATATTACAAAAATACATTCACCAATCTAAATTTCCTGTATTAACTACTATGAATCTATCAGCTATTATTTATCTAAAACAGGGGCCAGTGAACTACAGCTTGTAAGCCAAACCCAACCCACCACCTATTTTTATAAATAAAGTTTTATTGGAACATAGTCATGCTCATTCATTTACAAACTATGGCTGCTTTTGTACTTTAGTAGCATAGTTGAGTGACTTTGACAGAGTTCTTCTGACCTACAAAGTCAAAAATATTTAGTCTCTGGTTTTTTACAGAAAAAAAAAATTGGCAAATGAGATGATTTATATTATTAACCTATACCTCTTACTGAAATAGTGAATTCTATAAAATAATATTTACTTTATGAAATAGGGATTTTTATTTGTCTCAAATTATATCTTCCAAGCTACAAAAGGCATCACCTAATTGCAGCATGTTATGATTTTGTGAATAAATTCCTGTTATCACTACTGTAGTTAGAACAGTGGACTAGAAATAGGAAGCGAAAAGCTTCTGTCTTGAATTTCCTCTTATTAAGTTTCCTCAACTGCAGAAAAAAGATAATCCTCTTTCTTTGGTATATTTTTGAGATCAAGATAGATAAGATACACGTGTAAAGAATTTTATTATGTGAGATCAGATGGATTGCAATGTTTCGTTTTCTCCATTTTAGGTTTTGCTAACTATAGTTATAACCTTATCATTTATTTCGGTATGAATGATACCCTTTGGTATCTTCCACCTCCAATATATTCCTTGAGTGTCCCTTAGTATGGCTGATTACTGACCTCATCATTTCTGACCACTCAGGTCGGCCCACTCATTCATCTCAATCCACTTGCACCCACAGCTTTGCTCACATTGGCTTTTACAATAATGCTTGAGATTTATCCAGATGGGAAAAATAAATTCCCGTTTAGAAACTTGTTTAAGTGAGACACCAGCTAGAAGAGAGGTCAGCAATATCCATTTTGATGACATCTAAAACTGCTCTTAACTTTACTCTGTTTTAGTTTTCACAGAAATTTTATTATTATTTAGTTCAGTAGCCTATAGTATTTTTTAAGCATATAATCCTTTCTTTATGTGAAATCCTAGGAAGAAACCCAGCATGTGAAGTCTAAAAAAGGGGAAGGGCAACAGACTGGTTGAAACTGGAGATGGGAGGCAAAGGGAAATGTGGGAACATATTGGAAGAATCTCTACCCTTCTGAAGGCAGAAGGGGAGCCTTTCTAGAAGAGGTGATGAATCCTAGGTTTCTGGTTTGTCTGCTTGATTAAATGAAGTTTTACCCAATATTCATTTCTATGATTTCACGCTGTAGGCAGTGGGGTCCACTTATTCACCACAGCTACCAAAGAAAGAAAACACTAGAGAATACTTTTGGAAAATCAGGTCTGAACACAAAAAGAATTTACCAAGGGGGCTGTGGTGTTCTTTAAGAAAAGATTAAATTAAGTGCTGTTTAAATATATTTCTTTAATTGATTTTGACTTGCAGCAGGGTCCTGGACTATGGCACCTTATAGTCTTTTCCAGATTTACTTTTTTTTTTTTTAATTTTGGCATGTTATGGGGGTACAGATGTTTAGGTTTTGTCTTTTGCCCTTTCCCCCCCCCCCAAGTCTGAGCTTCAAGCATGTCCATCCCCCAGATGGTGCGCATCACACTCTTTGTGTATGCATACACCCGTCCCCTACTCTCCCCCCTGCCCGCCATCCAATAAATGTTATTCTTATATGTGCACTTATGTGTTGATCAGTTAATATCAATTTGATGGTGCGTACATGTGGTGCTTGTTTTTCCATTCTTGGGATACTTCACTTAGTAGAATGGGTTCCAGCTCTTTCTAGGAGAATACAAGAGGTGCTATATCATCATTGTTTCTTAAAGCTGAATAGTACTCCATGGTATACATATACCACATTTTATTAATCCACTCATGTGTTGATGGACACTTGAGTTGTTTCCACATCTTTGCAACTGTGAATTGTGCTGCTATAAACATTCGGGTGCAGGTGTCTTTTTCATAGAGTGTCTTTTGTTCTTTTGGGTAGATGTCCAGTAATGGGATTGCTGGATCAAATGGTACTTCTACTTGTATCTCTTTAAGGTATCTCCATATTGTTTTCCACAGAGGTTGCACTAGTTTGCAGTCCCACCAGCAGTGTATGAGTGTTCCTATCTCTACAGATTTACTTTTTATAATTCTTCTTCTGTACTGGCTGTTTGACCTTGGGTTGACAGTTAAAGAACTGAGAGAATAAATAAAGCTAAATAGTAACACTGTGGGGAGAATCAGGCCTATAATCTCAATGTCTTTTCCTGTCCCTATGGCCTCTTATCTTCTAGAGGAGAAAAAAAAAGGAAGGGAAGAAGAAAAAAGAAAAGAAACTACATACTACAAGGTTCTTTGTACTGAAATCATTTCCACCTTGCATAGCTCTGAGTTTAGTATTAAGCTTCAAAGGTGCTATTATTTAATGCCAAATTCTACCCACATAGCTTTAATATAAGATTCGATGTCATGCAAAGGGAAAAGGAGGAAGAGAGAATATTGTTGCTGAATTTCACATGGAAAATAAATACAAAAGCATGAACAATATGTTAGAATTGATTCTATAGTATGTGGAGCCTCTATCTATAGATTGCATGACCAAGACTCAGTATGTTTAACATAAAGGTAAAAGACAGGCATGTACTTTAGGAAAATACAGGTGTATAGGTTGAGGGCCATGCTGTGCCCACTTAATAGTTTTTTTTTTTTGGATAACCATTTGCTCTAGGCTTTAGTTTCTTCTCACGGTATAAAAAGAAAAATAATATGGTACCTATCTGTTGTAAGATTAAACGGTACAATGCACAAAGAATACTTAGAAAAATGCCTGGTACGGAGCATGACATTAATGCATGTTAGCTCTAAGATAAATATTAGGTATGTTCAGGTCTATGCAAAATCCAGGGGAATAATTGAAATGAAAGCAGGTATTATTTCTGAAAACAGCTATGATATACCTATGTATTACTGGACTAGAACCAGACTGTGAGACCTTAGAGACCCTCTAACAGAGTTAAACATGAAGTGACAATGTTGTTTTGCCTGATTTACAACCGATATTTGTTGTTAAGGCACGTTTTCTTCAATATGCTCAATATGAAACATTTATTCACCCAGAAAATAGATACAAATCCATGCATTCAAATGTTCCTTGGAGTCAGAGATCAAGATGGAAATCCCCAGAATCATAGAGATTTGCGTCTATAAACTTGCTTATTATATTCACATTGAAGCAAGTTGGAATGGGTAGTGTCAGCTTTTTAACCAGAATCTTTTCATTATTTCTCCCTGTTGGGGTTGCAACACATACTGTGAGTGACCTCCAGAGATTCCTCAAGCTGTAGGCAGACAACAAATTGAATCTGAAAGCTTTATTAGACAAGTTTGTCTTTCAGCTGGTGGGAGTGGATGTCAGCTATATTGGAAAAAATAAAACTTCTTGTGAAACTGGGTCCTGACCTTGAAAAAATCTCATATCAAAGTGCACAATTCAATTCTGAGTTATATCCTTATTTGGTAAACATAGAGTACAGGTTCAAAAGAAAAGGACATGTTTTACCTTAAAGAAATAAGAATCAGCAAGAACAATAATAGGACTTCTCCTTTGATCATGCTGGAATTAGTAAGCAAAAATGCTTATCACTAATTCATAGGGTGAAAATGTATGCTAATAATCAAGGAAAAATTTTTCTCACTCAATTCAGTATGAGACAGAAAACTACCTCCTCTACTTATAATCCATAGTGACCATTATGGAAAGTTTATTTATATCTTTTATCCATAAATTTCTTTGAGAATAATGAATAATTCTAGGAAACTAAAGTAACATTGGAGATTGATTGATTTGTCTTATTTCAATATTGTCTCCTGCATTTACATTAACATACATATTATTTAGTTCCTGCTTTTTAATGTTGGAGAGCAATGATGTGTTTTTAGAGATGTGATAATTATTCCAGAAGCCGGAATAAAAGGCATTATAATTTTGACTGTTCTTTTTGTTTGTTTGTTTTTTACTATTTTAGGTCTATATTGCACTTTAGGCACTGTGTAGGTAGTGCTGCTAGCAATTTTACCTAAATATTAGGATACCTAGGATTGAGAGTTTGTCTAATGAACTCATCATGAGCTGGCAAGCACATTGGAAATGAGATTAAATATATTTTCATAAAAATACTGAAGATGAGAGAAGGGATATACTGTATGAATTTTAAAAGGAGGATAGCACATTAGGAATAAACTATATGAATTTTAAGAGAAAGAGTATATAAAACATAAGTTCTTAAATTGGATTTCAAGACACAGTCAAGAATGAGAGTTTAAGAATGAGATGGTGAGTTACATCTGGCCTGGAAGATTTGCATCAAAGCCACAGAACATCCCCATTTGATCAGCACTGTAATCTTGAAAAAAAAACAGGATTTACCACTGAGATTGTGAAGATAAACATATTGGTCAGCTGTATCTCAGCAGGAAAAAATATTGAGATATATAAGAACACTGAAGAGCACTGAAATCAAACTCAGGGGATGTGGGTTTGGGTCCAGATTCTGCTGGTAAACAGCTGGACAAACATATAATCATTTAATTTCCCTGGTATTATAATTACATGGAAAGGTTGACATATTTGATCCAACTCTAAAGTGAATATACGTATTCATTTGGTCAAAATTTATTAGTTCAATACCTACTCCTTGCTGGTCATTGAGAAAAAACTGGACATACATAGTATCAGCATGTAAAAGTAGGAAACGGGTATATAGACTTTGTGATATGACTGAGTCATGGTTAGACCAGTAATTATGGAGCAGGGTCCAATTTTGAAGCCTACAAAAACAATAACAACAAAAATTATGGAAAACACACTTGGGACAGTAGGCGGGGGCACAGAGATGTATAAACATTTGAGAAATATCTTTTTTGTTGACAGACCATAGGGATTCACCTGATTTATGCTGGAAAAGCAAAGTTTGAGAGAGATTAAATAATAGATTTCAAAGAACAAAGGAATACAGTCTAAATGTACAGCAAGCATAAATTTACCTTTCCTATTCAAAAAATAATTTAGATAGTATTTGGAACTTGAGTTAGGCAATTGAAAGACTGCCGAGCATAGCAGCATTGGTGGAACTCCACCTACTCTTCACTTTTTAATAAGAGAGTGGGCAGATAACCTTTTTAGTATTGCTTCTAAGAGAGAGAAAGAGAGACTTTCCTCCAGAAAGTAGGGAAGAATGAATGACCTGTCTAATACCTTTCAGACCAAAATCTTAAAATGTACACTTTAAGTGCAAAACTGGTACAATTTCCTTTTGGAAGCTTCTTTCTTTGAAGGTAAAGTTATATTCAATTTTAAAACTAGTCAGTGGAGTTTTAGGAAATATTAAGAATACATGTTGAAGTCTTATGTTCTGAGCTGTGGTGCTTTTATGCTCATGAATATGTTTAAATAGTTCTAATTTCTCCTTGAGAATCTGACATTCAACATTATGGTATGCTCTATAGTGATTTCAAGCAAAGGTCCTTTCCTGGAGGGGGTTAAGTAGTATAAGAAAATTAAAGTAAGTTTATTGTAATTAATACTTTATTTCAGTTAAAATGGAGGACATAGATAATTGAAAAATCTCTAATGATCAGAGTTGATGTTAGTTTCCTCTTCCTCTTTCTCCTCTTTCCTCCTCCTCCTCCTCCTATACACACACACACACACACACACACACACACACACACACACACCCACACACCCACACACACACAGCAACTTCCAGGAATGCTTCTAACAAGCATTAGAAATGATGGATTAGAACTTCTCTTCCTTTGTCCGTTTAGATCCCAAAGCACAGCCCTAACTGAAGATAATAACCAAGCAATAAAGCTGCCAATAGGCTAAGAATCAGAGAAGAAAGGGAACTTCATCATGGCAAAATGGATAATTAACATCTAAATACTTAAAATTTCACGGTCTATCACTCTCTTGGATGTTAACAATGATGCCACTGTTGTGCCTTCTCTGTTAACCCAGGAGCATTACTGAAGAACCTGGCCTAGGACCAGGGAACCCCACTGCCTATATAGAAAGACTTCCTTCTGATCAATGTGAGCAATACTGGGTGGGGCCTCCCCAGCCAGGGCTTATCATTGTCACTTTCCTTTGTGCAGTGTGACACATCTCATTATATTTCAAGAACTCAGGAAAATCAGCAAGAAAAAATCAAACAACCCTATCAAAAACTAGGCAAAGGACACGAATAGAAACTTTTCAAAAGAAGACAGAATAATGGCCAAGAAACATATGAAAAAATGCTCAACATCTCTAATCATCAGGAAAATGCAAATCAAAACCACAATGAGATATCACTTATCTACAGTGAGAATGGCCTTTATCAAAAAGTCCCAAAACAATAAATGTTGGCGTGGATGCGGAG
>NW_012137414.1:2679452-2690564 GCF_000956105.1 Propithecus coquereli
AGGAACACTCATACGCTGTTGGTGGGACTGCAAACTAGTGTAACCTCTGTGGAAAGCAATATGGAGATACCTTAAAGAGATACAAGTAGAAGTACCATTCAATCCAGCAATCCCATTACTGGGCATCTACCCAAAAGAACAAAAGACATTCTATAAAAAAGACACCCACACCCGAATGTTTATAGCAGCGCAATTCACAGTTGCAAAGATGTGGAAACAACCCAAGTGCCCATCAATACAGGAGTGGATTAGTAAAATGTGATATATGTATACCACGGAGTACTATTCAGGTTTAAGAAACAATGGTGATATAGCACCTCTTGTATTTTCCTGGGTAGAGCTGGAATCCATTCCACTAAGTGAAATATCCCAAGAATGGAAAAATAAGCACCACATGTACTCACCAGCAAATTGGTTTCACTGACGAACACCTAAGTGCACATATAGGAATAACATTCATTGGGTGTCGGGCAGATGGGGAGGGTAGGAGGGGATGGGTATATACATACATAATGAGTGTGATGCACACCATCTGGGGGATGGACACGCTTGAAGCTCTGACTTGGGGGGAGGGGGGACAAGGGCAACATACATAACCTAAACATCTGTACCCCCATAATATGCTGAAATAAAAAAAGAACCCTCACCTCATTGATGCATACAAATATGATTTTTAAGATTAATTAATGCCAAGAGTTGGGGAGTCTCTGTAGGTGCTCGAGGCTTTGAAATATCTTGGGGAGTGTCTGAAATTAATTTCTTATTCTGTTGTTATAATTCATTAGGGAGCTTCACATTTTTTGGTAAAGTCTGACTCCTGGTATATTAGGCTTTGAGGACATTTTCAAGGTATAGAGGATGTAACTCTAAAACCAATGATGGTCTATCCATGTCTTAGGTGTTTTTCACAGAAAAATTATCTGTTAATGAGGCAGAGAAAGATTTGGCCCCACTGAAACTGATTTGCTTTATCCTAAAGGTTCAGCTGAAGCAGAATCAATAATGGAAATACAACTAAAATGTAAAAGGGTCTGGGTGACAATTTCCCTATGTTTCTGTTGAAGGATCTGGACCCAAGAGGGGAGTAAGAATGTGAGAACTGATTGACAGCATCTTTCCTTCCTTCACTGAAATTAAATGAAGGCCATTTTCACAAAAAATTCTGATCATTGCAGATAAGTGAAGGCTATTTTCACTATAAATTAATCGTTTTCTTTCAACTTAAGCCAAACAAATAGTAGTATGCCAAGATTGCATTTAAGCTCCAATTAACCTCTTGCTTTTATGAAACTGCCTAGATATTTAAAGTATTGCTGAAATGGCATTGGAATGCGCTATTCAACTTTAGAGAGGCAAGTAAAATTCAAATAATAAATGTATAAGTAACCTTCTATGTGAGTATGTGATATTTAATTTAAATATAGCCTTCAAAAAATTCAAATGAAGATAAATAAATCACCATTTTGAGATATAGTATACTGATTAATAGCATAAGCTTTGGAATCACTTATCTTTGAATACCCATTCTGTCACTTTCTAGCTTTGTGATCTTGGACAAACTATTTAACCTTTCTGACCCTTAGTTAACTCATCTATAAAATTGGAATCAAAACATAACTCATTAAAAAGGTATAGCTGTGGCACTAATTCTAAGACTTCTTGTGTTTATTTAGGTTTGCTCAGAAGCAGACTCTGAGACCAGGATTTAAATACAAGTAGTTTAATTGGGAGGTGATCCTAGAAAGACATGGTAGAGGAGAAGGGAAATGAAAAGGAATGGGAAGGAAGCCTATACAGGGCATGCTAATAAGCAGATTATCACTGTGGCAACTGCTCAACCAATCCACTGGACACCTTTGGTGTGGAACACGCATTGGAGGTATCCTACCCAAGGGATGAAGAAGATGGGATATTTATCCACTAACTTCTGTCCATTGGTGGTTAAACACTATTTCGGGGATGTTTCCTCCCTGAAATAGACAATTCTAGCCTGTTTTGCAAATGAAAGAGCTTCTGCTTCAACCAGAGAAAGGACCTAGAGTCACAGGTACTTGTTTGAAGCCTCAGGGTTTACAAGGAAGGATGAGTGTTGAGGGGATATGGGTAGGACACTAAGGGCCAAATTGGACTCACCTTTCTCCTTTCTGTAAATAAAGTGTTGTTGAAACACAGTCATGCCCCTTTATTTATGTATTGTCTATGGTAAGGCTGCTTTTAGTATACAATGACAAAATTGACCACATAACCGATAAAGCTGAAAATATTTAGTATCTGACCATTTGCAGAAAGAGTGTGTTGATCCGTTATCTAGTTGGTGGCATAACTGGGATTAGAATTTAGGTTTCTTGACCTCCAATGCTGTGCTTTCCTAATAACACCTGAGACTTGCTCTTTCCAAAATTAATTACAGGAAGAGTTGGTTTTACCAGTGTTTAATAAACTAGAAATATCTATTAACTGGCACTTCTATATGTCTATATACAATGGTCATTCATTTCATAGTTATTATCCTGAGACACCTGAATCAAATATCCTGATTTGGAGTCTTCACATTAAGCATGTTCTATATGTAATTTCTTTTGAAAATGCTAAATCGGGTATTGTAGAACATTAATGTTCTCAGGCCGAGCAGCTTGTGGATAAGAGAGGATTCACATTGACATTTACAACCAGATTTGCTGGCTCTTTGCCTCCATCTGCCATGTGAGCCTTCAGACCCATGCAAAGTTCTGTCTACCTAAATGATTCTGAGTGTCTCTAGAGGAACTTATGGCTATTTCCCCTACAGGTCTCTGCCAGGAACACTGAGCTGCTCTGCTGGCCAAATACATCCCGATTTAGTGTGTTGTCCATCTCCATTAACTTCTAAGCTACAAAGTCTTTGATGGGGAGGGAGGATTGGGAGTGGAGGTGCTGAAATAACATGGAGTTCCCTTTGGCATTCGCAGCCCTGGATCTCACTGTAATTCCACTCCGTGTTACACTCAATTTCATTCTTCCCCACTCACCATACGCCTGTGGGAGTAGTTCTCAAAGTGTAATCCCAGGATTAGCAGCATCAGCAGCACCTGGGAACTTTTAAGAGACGCAAATCTCATCCCAGGCCTATTAAATCAGAAACTCTGAGGTTGAAGCCCAAGAATCTGTACTTTAATAAGAAATGAGTGATTCTAATACACGGTTAAGTTTGAGAATCAGCAACATAGGGCATTGCATGTAGACCAATACTTTCATCTCCACTTCCCCGCTTTCACCTAATGTAGTGGTTTGTGTGTAAAAATGATTACAATAAAGCCTCCTACCACAGTAATGCATTGCCCTTTGCAATGTGGCATGGCAGCTCCTCCCTTCAAGAGATGAAGTACTTTCTGCATCCCTTGAATCTGGGTTGACCTTTTGGACTTGCTTTGATCAATAGAATGTAGCAGAATTGATGTTGTATAAATTTCAAAGTCTAGGCTTTAAGAGATCTTGTAGCTCTCACTCTCCCCCTCTTGGAACACTGCCCTGAGAATACCACATAATGAAGCCTAGTACAGCCTACTGGAGGTTGAGAAGTCTTGTGAAGAGCCAAGGTTCTCCAACCAACAGCCAGCCGTCGGATATCTGAAAGTCAATTTTAGACCATCTTGCTTCCATTTAGTTGCCAGATAACTGTATCCACATGAATAACACCAAGCGAGACCATCAGAATAACTATCCAACTGATCACAATAGAAACTGCAGACATACAGAATCATGAGAAAGTAAATAACTCTTGTTTTAAGCTAGTAAGTTTTGGGGTTCTCTTTGAAAATCATAAATAACTGATACACCTAGCTGTCCAAGCAACAACAATTGCAAAAGTTTTATTCCAGCATGCTCATTTGTCATGCAAATTGAAACAATTTATATAGCTGAAGCAGGCCCATCCCATCATATTATGTAATTTAAGTAAGAAGCCACAAGGGAGCTTGGTTTAGTGTTAAAAAAAAAAAAAAAAAACGAGCCGCTTTGGGTCTCAGTTTCTATACATGTAAAAGAAGAATATTCAACCAGATGATAATTTCAGTGATTATTCCAAGTTCAGAGTTTTATTGTTTTAAGAAAGTTAAGTAAACTGATTTCTTCTATTCCTTAAGTAGAAAAGACACAGAAACATATCACTTTTAGTCCCCATACATCCAAGATTGAGTTAAATTATATCAACTACTGGCTAGCTGCCTCCGTATCTGGAATTTCCATTAGGTTCTTGGACAGAGAGATAGTGCATGGCACAGCAACAAAACAAAACACAGATTTTGGAGCCTGACACACTTGGATTGGAATCCTGGCTCTCTTTCTTTCCAGCTGTGTGGCCTTAATCTAGCTATTTCCCCTCTAAACCTTGGGTTTCTAATCTTTAAGGAAAACTGCGGATAACCATGTGTACTTTGCAATTATTTTGAGGATAAAGACATCTATGTACAAGAAGTTGCACATGAAAAAGTAGGAATGCAATAAAAAACTTATAATGAATTATAAACTCTATTGTATTAAAATATAGTACATGAAATAATCATACATTAGAAGCATATACAAATTAGATTTCCTTTTTAGTATATTTATTTCAGATTTAACTTCCTATAAGCCAGGAAGTCAGGAATAGAAACAATTCTTAATTCTGATGTGTAAAACAGCATGTTAAAGAAAAGAAAAAAAGTCTTATTTGAATAGAAGCAGCTCTGCATCTGATTCCCTATTGATTTCTTTTCATGCAGCATTTGTGTATTTAACATCTTGTCTTTATGCTCAGTTCTGTGACAGTTTGCTAAAAGGGATGAAAAGTCCCTGCCTTTGAGAAAATTCCTCTCCCTCACTTCTCCGGTTCTGGCCCGACTCCTCTAGCTGTCCTGAATAGCTAAGGGCTGCGGGGATTCCCAGACTCTCCTTCCTGGCAGCAATGTGGAGGATGTGGGGAAAAGACAAGGAGTGGGAGTATTGAGGCCCTTGCACTGGGGAGAAGGAAGTAGGGCAGTAGCTATGAAAGACAAATATCTCTCACTGCTTCCATAACTCTTCCCTTAACCCTCTGCTCTGGTCTTACTGGTCTCCTTAATGTTCCTCCATCTTGCTTATACTTCAACATCTTTGTTTTGGCTCTTCTCTCTCTGCCTGGAATACTTTCCCTAGATATACACATCAGCTTACATCAGCTTTCTGTTGTTCTCTTAATGGAAGAGCTTCCCTGACCACACTATAGACACTGATGCCCTCTTCCCTGCTCCCTGCTTTCTTATTCCGTATAACTGTGTTTCTCAAACTTCAATGTGTACAGCAATCACCGGGGGAGTCTATTACGATGCAGATTGTGATTCAGTGAGTTTGAGGTGGGGCCTGAGATTGTAACAGATACTCATTTGACATCAATCTGTAGACCACATTCTATAGCACTTATAATCATTGAGATAGCATATATTTTCTTCTTTATTAGGTCATCACCTTTCTCTTCCAACTAGAATATAAGTTTCATGAAAAGGAGGACTTTATCTTATTCTATGCTTTATCCTCAGCACCTAGTATGATGCCCAACACATAGAAGTCACTCAATAAATATTTATTAAGTGGATAAATTACATATGTTGCTGGAAATCAAAATTGGAACTTTGAATGTACTTTTCTTTAGAAACATTACTGTTACATTTAGTACCTTACATGTTAAATAGATTTCTGTGCCCTGGCTTTGAAATCTTCCTACCATATGTAAAGTGGCTTACATGGAGGCATAAACCCTTAAGTTCAGACTTCAACAAAATTAAAAAGAAATCTTTGGAACACAATCTCTTCATAGAATTTCAGAGTCTGAAGTTAAACATACCAGAGACAGCTAGAGAACAAACACCAATAAATGATAATAACGGGACAAACTATACATATGTGCTGAGGGAACCAAAAATTACAACTCATAAAAAGAAATAAACCTGACATAATTAGTTGAATATAACCCTGATATAGCAATTTTAGTGTCCCAGATTGACAAAAAAAACAATGCTTGCACATCTTTTTCAAGTCTCCAATGTCATTAAATCTAACTCTGATGACTGCTCAGAAACCCCAGGAGGGACATGAAATGTACTGTCCCAAGATTGTACAGCCTCTTTTAACCCAAGCATTATTTATGCCTTCTATTGAATGATGATTGTGCTACCCTGGCTGTTATCTTTCCAGTTCAGTATATTTCTACTTGATAGAAAATAAAAATCAACTTTACCTGAAGAAGCAGTCACTATGCTTTAATGCTTCAATCATTTGATCTTTGAAAAGTAGACAAGTAAAAAAAACAACCGAAAGATGTTTTTAGTTCTGCCTAATTACAGAATGGTATAGCAAAGAAGTTTTCTGGCTTCTTTCCTCTGAGAGTCAAAGCCAGCCTTACCCTTGTCATGAGAATTTATGCATACCTTCTATCAACAACTGAATAGGAAGTGAAATAAAATAGACTGAAAATAAGCAGTGAAAACAAAAATTAAAACTATAACTGAATGAAGAAACATTCCTCTCCAAGTCAGCTTGTGGTAGTCACAGTCCATTTTTCTTTTTCTTGAACTAAAAATGGAAGAGCCCTTAAAAATTGTTTGCAAATGGGACGGAGAGAGGTGCTGGGAGGACTGTGTGTGTTTTTGTGGTTTCTCTGATTTTTATAGCCATAGTTGAAGTCTATTGTCTAAATGATATAGGATTCATTCAGATGGCAACTTCATGTATTTAGTGTTAGTGGATACTCTGGCACTTAACCCTGATGCCCTCTTCAGGGACAGCGCATGCATCCCTGGATGTTGGGAATATTGGTTAATTGCCTTCAGCCCCAGAAAACTCTTCCAGGTTGTCCCTCGGCTCTCAGGGGGCAGCCTATGGGCAATGGCTGGCGCCAACTGTGGAGGTCCTCTCCCTGCAATTCAGGACAGCTCTGCAGAGCCAGCTCAGCTCTAGGGCTCCTGCATGACTGGCTGAGGCTTTTGTTGCAGCCAAATCACATTTCAGACTCTCCCACTGTCTGCCTGGTGCTCTGTTGTTCTTTTTAGATGAATCTCCAGGAAACACTCCTCAATATACCTTCATCATGCAACACTTTGAATCAATTTCCAAGGAACTCACTCTAAGACTATTTGCATAGTCAATAACACAAAGCTTTATCACTATCTTCAGAATTGGAACAAATTTGCTCTTTCACCCTGAGATCATTTCACAGCCGTTCTTTTGAATAAATAGCTAAAGCCAAAGGGAATGGGATCCAGCATACTTACAGGCTCCAACAGTGGGCAGTCCAGGAGCTAGGTCAGGCTGCTTTGCCCTCAGCTCTTGAAGTAAATGGTTTACCGCCTTCCACTCAGAGCTCAGATCTTCTAACTTCCTCTTTAATAGAAAAACATACACATTACTTACTTGATTAACACTTTGAAGATAACTTAATTCATGAAGTTATTAATCTATTTTGTGAATATATTTTTGGATTTCTATTACATTTTACTTTTAAATTAATTTTTTTTCTGGGTAGAATTCCCTTCAAAGGAATGATAATTATTTTAGCCAACCACCTTACAAATATTTTATTGATTGTTTGCTGCATGCAGACTTTTCCTTCAGGCACAATTTCATTCAAGGAAGTAGAGTAGAAACATTAGTGAAAATAAAACAAACAAACAAAAAGTCCCTTCAGAAATTGGCTTCACTTCTTAAAATAGTATCAAGTGTGGCTGCATACTAGAATTATCCAGATAACTTTTTAAAAGTCCTAATGCCCTGGTTCATCCCAGATCAATTATATCAGAACATCTTAGAGGGAGGGGCTGTGGTAGACATGGGAATATGCCATCCAGAGCCCCCTTCAAGGAAAGACTCTTGTCCTAGATGATGGAAATAATGTCAGTAGACATTCTTCAGGGACTGTCTCAACTGCAGAGAGCCACTTTGTGCAAGGGCTCACCCTTCCCTGTGTAGCCCCCATTCAATGACTGATCAAGATGAGGGTATAAAGGCCTGGCCAACTTGGCTCAAAGCAGGACAAGTTTGAAGGGCTATTTCAGCTGCAGAACTCCCCGTGGAGTCAGCCAAACCTGTATATGGCCAGTGGTGTGCTGGTGGATGTTTAACAACTGGCTCTCTAGGGGAGAAAAAACATTCTGATTTTAGTGTTTGCCCATTTCTGTAAATACTCCCACCATGGTCAACTTTAAATTACCAAGATAACATCAAGTAGCTTAGAAAATGCCTGAAAATTTAACAATAGTCCCTCCTGAGCTGATATAAACTGGCTCCAACTCACCACTGGGCAGGCATATGATTAGTTATAGCCAGCAGAATGTGAGCAGAAGTGATGTTTGTCAGTTCTGGGCTGAAGCTCTCCAAAAATGGGTGAGGTTGTGAGGTTTCTACACTCTTTCTTTCCCTTTCCATTGACTGGAAGCAGAGGACCCTAAAGTTCTAGGGTAAAACTTCACAACTATGCGGTGGGGGTAGGGAGAGTTAAGTCCTATTGCCCTAGAGCAGTGGTTTTTATACTTTAGGATCAACAGAATCACCTGGAGGCCTTGTTAAACACCGATTGTTGTGTGAAAGCCCCCTAGTTCTGGATGTAGTAGGTCTTGGGTGAGGCCCAAGAATTTGCATTTTTAATACTTTTCCAGGTGATGCTGATACTGATAGTCCATGACCAAAGCCTAAGGCATCCATTATACCTGATGAGTTACCTAAGCATCTAAGAAGAACTAGATATGCGCTGTCCTTGAAAAAATAACAAAATAGGCCCTCAAATAATTTTCAATAGGACTTAATTCTCTGGAGAAACCCTAGTAGAGAAAAGCTGCCAAGGGCAGAGCCACAGGATCGATAGAACCTAGGTTTCTGTAATAACACATTCAGGAAAGCTGCTTGGCCGGGAACACATACACTGGACTGTCATATGAGCAAGAAAATCACTCCTATCGGGTGTTAAGACACTGAAATTTTCAGCTTGTTGGAACTAGCAGTACATTACTAATACAGTAGCACTACTCTTAAAAGCTTTATGAGTGCCTATGAGGGTTAATAGCATTTTTATACAGCTGTAAATTCCCAGGCTTATGCTGTGAGGAATATAAATAATTTTATTGACATTGGATTTGGTTAAAATGAATACATTAACAGAAATTACATTTCTATTCTGAAGAATCAAAGTTGGAAGAGCCAGAAACTACAAACCCTTTAGAGAGCTATTGAATAAACAGGAATAGTAATGAACCCGACCTAAGTAGAACGTTTTATATATATGATGTGTGGTGTGGTTTAATACTAATCATTAATCTAATGCTAATCATTTCAATAAAAACATGCATTCATTTGTTTATCCATTCAAGAAAAAAAAGTTCAGCTGCTACTCTGTGCCAGTCTCTGTGCCAGTTACTAAGCTTACAAAAATGAAGATAATAACTCTAAGACTCACAGCCTTGTGGAGAAAACAGACATGTAAATAAATTACAGCAGAGTTTTTAGGGGATAATAATGATTTCAACAAGATACAACAGGGAACAGCTTACTCAGCCTGAAGAGGTCAATAAGTTACCCAAAAAGCTCACACCTGAATGGTCTTAAAAGATGACTAGGAATTTTTTAGAAAGGTGCTGTTTGAGTGCCAGGTGAAGAAAGGGCATTACAGACAGACAAAAAAGCACGTGCAAAGCCACAGAAACAAGAGACATGAGTCTTTTTGAGAAAAAATAGACTAGTTATCTGGATTACAGTGTTTATAAGGAACAATACAAAACTTTTAGGCCAGATCCAATGGCAATTTATTAAAGCCTTATAATGTGAGATTATTAGATTGTCTTCTAAAACCAGACAGTGGATGGAAGTGTTTACAACAGAGGAGTTATATAATAAGATTTGTGCTTCTTACAATGTGGGGGCTTTATCAGAGGGGAGCAAGGACATGCGTTGGGAGAATAATGTGGTAATTGGAGTGAGAAGTGGTCAGGACCTGGATGAAGGCTTTGGCCATGTAGACAAAGATAGAAGTGTGTGTGTGTGTGTGTGTGTGTGTGTGTGTGTGTGTGTGTGTGTTTATTTTCTCATCCGTGGTAGTTGAGATTTTGAGCTGGTAAATGCTGAAGAGAAACTTTCTATCAAGATGTTTCTTCAAGTCCACCTTATCAGTGTGTGTCTTTCCAGTTAGTTAGACTATGTGTCATTTGGAGGGCAGGTACTGGGTCTTCTATTCCTTGTATGGTGTTGTCTTCATACCCAATCCAGTGCTTCCTAATGATGGGAGTTCCATAAATATTTCTGAATTGAATCAAATTATATAAAAATGGCCACTTGAATGAAGGAAAAAAGAAAGAGATAATCGAATTTTTCTCCTCCCAACTTGACTACAATGTGAATTACAAACGATCAATGACATTTTAGAGGACTTGAAAGAGCCCAGGTAGATTTTCCATGTATGTGATCATTTTATTAGGCTTTTATAATTCCTGAACTAGACTGTATTTGAAAAATCAATCTACTGGCAAGAGTCACAAATTCAGGCTCCTATGAGGACTAGGTGGTAATGAATGGAAGAACAAAACTTGCCTAAAGCAGAGAGCTGTAACTTCAGTTGCAATTGGTGATTGCCAGCAGAAACATGGGCATAAGTTAAAAAACAGAAAACAAACAAAAATCCCTGATGATCGTATTCACACATTAGTATATGCAACAGTTAAAATCAACAAATAGGCGTATGTGGAACAATATGGGTGGATCCTTAAAACACTGTCATGAATTTTCAAAAAGATAAGAAACAAAAGATTTATAGCACAAAGTAGTTTATAAATTCCAAATATACTTATAAATAATATTACGTATTTTACAAGGATAAAGCAGGAAAGGAAATGGGAGGAGGATATTATTATCACATTTCAGAAATTTTGTGAATTGGTTGTTAAGCACAAAAATTAAGAAAAAATCATGTAAACTTAAAATTAAATAAGCTGTATTAAAAAAGGTAATAGATACTAAAAATCCATCACTTCCAATTTAACCGTCACTTATGTTCTTGAGGTTATGTCTATTGTGTCTGACATCAAGTCGAGAGTAGAAACAAGACTTTTATTTTTTTCAACCAGAATACATGTTGCTAAA
>NW_012137414.1:2693999-2695684 GCF_000956105.1 Propithecus coquereli
ATATGATCATAAAAATAAAATCATTTATTTGTAAAAACATAAATAAGATGTTTTAAACTCTATTTGAGTTTGAGATTTCCAAAATTTAACAATAGTATATCTTCTCTCTTGTGTCAATGTGAAGCATACAATTAATATCTGCTGAATAAATAAAGGAATCCACCTATGGCTGTATATACACAGACACGCATGTGAACTTTGCAACTGAAACATGTATGTCTTTGTCTGTCTCCACAAATGTAATTAATACAACTGAGGACCAGAGTTGAAACTCAAATCTCTAAAATGCTTGCCTAGTTCCAGTATGTGCTACTGAGTAAGTAAATTGAGACTTTTCACCCAAATATTTCCTCAGAAAAGAAAGTCCGCTCATATTAGAGCCTTTATAATGTCTCCTGTGTCTCAGTTGTTTTATTTAGAACAACAATATTGCACATTAGCCTGAAATAACCTCAGGAGATGTGAGTTCGGGATGCTTATAGAAGGGTTCTTACAGAATTTGCTTAATCGAAAAAAGAAGGCAAAGAAAGTTAATAAACCATCAGCAATTATTCCTGATGTATAACCTCACAATCACCAGTGGTGTTGGTCATTGTAAGCAAGTCTTTTAAAGATCATTTTAAAAATCCAAACAATAAAAAGCCAAAAATAAGTTAGTCTATTGGGGAAATCAACAATTCATAACTAAGAAAAATAACAGATCAACTTTCTTAATATTTTGTGAATGGATATTGAGGTTTGGGCTAAAAAAATTCAATGACAGCATTGAGAAAGTAAAAAAATGGCCCTGCTGGTAGATTGTAGCCAGTTAGTCTGAGATGGTCCTAGCTGAATGAAAACAACACTCATGGATAATAAACTAGACGGAGACAAGGACACCCCATGGCCATCTTTGGAACAAGACAGAAACAAGGCCACTCAGCCATCACAAAATGATTAATATGAGGCACTACCACTCCTTTAACAATGACATCTCTAACCTTGCTTTAATCCTCTCACCTTCTAGTCATGTGGGGATTCAAACAATACCATATCACAAATAAGAAGAAAGACCATGAGCTCTGGAATTCAAAAATATATTAATACATATGAAAAATTTGAATGAAATTGTTGCACAAAATATAAATATGGCGAAAGCAATATTTCTAAATTAGTATGTTATTTTTTAAACTGTAAGATTTGCAAATATGGAAGTGTTACTCAATTAAGAATTTAAATATAATTAGACATTTGACAATCTCATTCATATCTCTAAATGTTTATGTTTACAGGTTGTTCAAAATCTGTAAATTTTACCTTCTCATTGGAAAAGTGGAGCCCTCCTCATGTTCAAGCATTGTGATTAGCATTTGTTCAACCTCTTATAGTCTAAAACATTTTTCTCAGTTACAAAGCAAACTTGTATTTTTTAAAAAATAAAATGCTGCTACTCATGTATTAATAAATTATAAAATACTTCTAATATTGTTACTTTCTTTCTTTAAGTCCTCTCCCAACTTTTTCTGTTGTTATTGCCATGGAAATTGTGCTCACTGAATATGCCAGACAAAATAGACTTGCTCATTTGAGGGGATAACTTATACCTGTTAACTCTCTGTTGATTTCTGATGTTACAAAAAAAATTACACCAGGTAAATGAGATCAGATGCACAGTAGATGATTTACAAAATCCAAATATTGTTATA
>NW_012137414.1:2698529-2700079 GCF_000956105.1 Propithecus coquereli
CTAAAATCTGCTACTTTCAGCACTTTGTGTAGCTCTCCAGTTTAAATACTGAAAATATTGTTAGTTTATGAAAAATGATCATGCCAGGCTTAGAACTGGATGCAAATTATTTTTCTGGATTTTAGGAGTGGGGGCAATATATTCCTGAATAAATGTATGTTGATATCTACAGAGAAACCTGTGCCTTTTAAAGCATCTGGTGTTAGGACATTATGTACAGGCCCAAACTTTAAATTTACCTAAGGAAAAGTACCTTGTAAACTGTAAGAAAAACAAACAATCTTCTAGAAATGATGCTTGGGCCAAACACAAGGGAAACTAAGTGGTGACCTTAGAGACAGAGTCTAAGTCATGGTAATGTTGTTTGCAAGGACAAACTGGTTTTGTATAATGAGGTCATTGACCTGCACTGTTTTAGAGCAGTTTTAAACATGAGGGCAAGCCTCACTATATCTCAGCCTGTAACATTAGCTGAGAAAACCAAGACTGATCAATAAACAGCCACCATTACAGGCTCTCGGGAACCTTCATCATAATAGGAGACTTTATAATTTTGATCAGGTACAGAGAATAAGGTATCATGTTTCTAACTTCTATTTATCACTGGACTCTCATTTGCAAATGGAATCCATTGATTAGCTATTTTTTGAAAACTGACCTGGCTTTCCTTCTCTCTCCTCTTGTAATAGCCTGTGAATAAATATGCTTTAGACTTCAAAATGCATATGGAGAAGGAAAAGAAGTAGAAAGATTTCTCCCAGGCCACCTTTTCACCAAAGAGAGAAGCAATTACATGACATTTCACTAAAAATTCTTGACCCAATAAAGTACTGAAGCCCGAATGCCGATTTTCCTCTTTCATAAGAAAGAGCAACAGAGAAAAGAAAGGTCACGGACTATATTGTGATTCTTTACAGCTGTTAGAGACAGACAGTATGATGCAGCAGCTTGATTTGAATTAAGCCAAACAATATGAAAAGCATCAAGGCTGGAAAGCAAAGCAATAAAGCCCCAAAGAATTTAATCTACCTTGAAGGTGGGACTACTTTTGGTATTGATGGCAGCACACCAGGACAGAAATGAGTCCTTTAATGCAATGACTCGTTAATAGCTTTAAGATCACAATATATAAATAGGATATGTTGATCAAAAAGACAGCTTTGCCTCTGCTATTACAGTATGGGCGATATTTCCTTACAAGTTATTTCATTGATTATAAATAGACCACGTCAATGGAAAATGTACAACAGGGGAAGCATAACCCATTATGAGGTAATGGATATTGCTAGAGGTTGCTTCATTACCTTCACTGGCTGAGTGGCTGGTGTTTCCTTGTACAAATGCTGCCCTTTAGACAAAATCCCTTCCACATCCGGTTGTTTAGCTTGAACTGCTGCTTCAGTTTCCTGGGGAAAAGAACCCATATAGTGCAGATTAACTTCACAGTTAGCAATAAAATTACTAAATTTAAATATACCCTTGGAGACTCCACATGTATTGCAGATCAATTTCTGCTTGGTACACAGGGGCACAAAAATGTAGCTTCCGGT
>NW_012137414.1:2700129-2701407 GCF_000956105.1 Propithecus coquereli
AGTTGAAAAGGCTTTGTTCATATACTATCAGAGCAATGGATCACCCTTTAGAAAAATCATCCCTAACCTTTAAAAAGATGTTTTTGATCCATGCTGAGATTTAAACAGCCCTCACAGCTTTCTACCTTGTATTGCTGGGTGTTATGTTTCAAACTGTGAGGTTGCCTCTATAGTGTTTCAGTCTACAACAAACTCCAGCTAATCTTCAGGTGTTTCCAAGGTCATGGTCCATATCAAGAGTGATGTGTGAATCAACTATTTTTTCACACCCCATAACTTCCAAATCAATCTTGCCTTTTCGCCCCTATCAACTTGATATGTTGATTCTTCTCCAAGCCCAAGGGAGAAGTGGTAGGACAGAAATAGGTTTTCACTTATGTTCTGCTTCTTCCAAATGAGTTGAATTCAGAGGAAACGGGGAAACAAGGAAGGAGAAAAGAAGGAAAGAAAAAACAGTCCTGACTGCTACAAAATGGCTATAAGGGATATAAAAGAGAAGGGAAGTTATAGCTTCTCGTTCTTTCTTTTTCTTTGAGAAAAATAATTCCCCTTTGCATCACTAATGCAATAGGAGAAAGTATATATGCTCACGCATGGCAGATCCCAATTCTGATCTCAAAGTGGGTCAGGAGTTGAGTGTGTGGGTGGAGGTGTGATAAGTTAGCATCAACTGCTTGGATTGTTTTACATATAATGAAAGCAAAAATTTTTTTTCTTGACTTTCAATTAAGACTTTTCCTTCTCGTTATTTACAAAAGCACAAAAGTAAAAGCCAAATTAAACATACATATGTTATCAGTAACAATCAGTGCCAAACTCTGGTTCATAGTCATATATCATATGGAATAAAGTCTTTGAGAATCAAACAAGAGTAGATAGAAGGGACTTATGCAATGGTTCATTTGTCTGTTTCATGGTTTGCTACAATGAAAGTCATTCTGTTAACCACTCTGGGGACTGACTTTCTTCAAAACCTCAACAGAAACTCTAAAATCTGCTACTTTCAGCACTTTGTGTAGCTCTCCAGTTTAAATACTGAAAATATTGTTAGTTTATGAAAAATGATCATGCCAGGCTTAGAACTGGATGCAAATTATTTTTCTGAATTTTAGGAGTGGGGGCAATATATTCCTGAATAAATGTATGTTGATATCTACAGAGAAACCTGTGCCTTTTAAAGCATCTGGTGTTAGGACATTATGTACAGGCCCAAACTTTAAATTTACCTAAGGAAAAGTACCTTGTAAACTGTAAGAAAAACAAACAATCTTCTAGAAA
>NW_012137414.1:2702652-2704805 GCF_000956105.1 Propithecus coquereli
TATTATATAGACACACAGACACTAACTTTCTACTTTCAAAAAAAGTAAAACGCAATAATGAGGTATAAGTCATTAATATAATTTATATGAAGAAATACTAGTATTAGCCTCAATAATCTCAATAATCCTAATGTTCATTTTACTTTATAAACCTCTTATTTCACAAGATTTTGTTTTGGGCTTTGAATGTAAGTTTGTTTTAAAATACAAATCAAATAATTCTTTCCACATCACTGTCAGAATTATTAAATTTCTTTCCAAAGAGTAAACACTTAAAGCGCAGTATCAAAGCTTATTATTTATTAAGCAGTCAAATTAAATAGGCCCTTTGAGGAATGATTAAACTAATTTTTTTTATTGTTTGTTTTTCCTTAGCCTGGAGAAGACTGAAGCATGACAGAAAAAGAAAGCCCTTTAGATATGTGAATAGAAAGGGTTTTGTTCCTGCCTGCTGTCTAGCTCTCTTGAAGAGAGGACAAAAGAAATGTGCATAAATTGAAGCTGAAGGAAGTGAAGTTAAATATTACAGAAGACTTTCTGGATGGAACACTTGTTAAACACTAGGATAGAGTATCGATTAATCAATGTCAGATGTCAGTCAGGGTTTGGGCAATCTTCCCCAGAGAGCAGCTCCTGATTAACCCGTGTCTCTCTTCCTCTCTCTCCTACCCTGGAGCCTCCCAGCACTGCTGTGTGTATGTGTCTTCATGCCACCGTTCCCTGTATATACTGTGTTTGTGCCTGTTCTCTCAGAGCCCATCAGTGCAAGAAACCCCTGAACCCAAATTACTATAATATCATGCTGCACAGTACGATGTCTTGCTACTTATGGGCACTCAGCACATGCTCTTGAGAGGGACTATTTCTCTAGATCTTTTTATAATAAATACCAATGGGAGACAGGCACTTTGATCGAAAGTGTCCATAACTAATCTTGTGTTTAATGGTTATGTGTGCAAATTTCAGTTCCTTTAGAAGAGAAGTTTAGCTACTTCACCCTTATACAACTGCTAATTGATGGTCTCACTGCCCATTGCCAAGAAAAACTATTTATCCCTTAAAATGCAGTACCCAGAATGACTGTAACTCTTTGCTAGTGGTAGAAATAGCTTTTGGATCAGGAATGGGAAACATCTAGTTTTAGGCACTGAATTCTGAAGAGGCCCTTCATTCACCCTTAAATGCCCAATTTGCACAATATTTTGGTATAGTAAATGGTTACATAGTTTCAAAATACTCTAAGAGAGAAAATAAAATATACTATTTCAAAAGAAAGTAGAGAAAAGAAGTAAAGCACACATCTTTAGCAAGGTAAAATGATTTAAGAAAAGAAAAAAAGTAACTGCATCTTTCCACTAATACATGTATGACTTATGTATATCATAAATTACCAAGCCAAATCCATACGTGATGCCTAAATTATACATTTAAAATTATATGTGTGTTATATATCTAAACTGATGAGTTAACTTGAAGCACTGTCACCACCATTCATTTTGTATATGGTTATCTAAGACAAAGCACTATTTCCTATTTTTTCACTGACTACCAGAGACTTTTCTTGTGATATTCAATGATATTGGTAATTACTGGTAACAGATGAAGTTTTCTGATTGGCTTCATTGCATCCATAGACTATATTATCAATGATAGTATAGTTACCGTTTGTATAGTGACTACTATTTACCTTCCCCAAACCCTGATTCAAATGGATTCTAGCTTTATAGATAAGAAAATGAGGCTGGGGTGGCTAGGGTAGTAGTAGTGGTGGTGATGATGATGTGAATAACTTGCTCATACTTCCACAGAAAGTAGGAGAGTTAATATTCAAGCACAGTTGGTCTGAATAGAAAGTACATGTTATTTCCACTAGTATAAACTACCACTTTGCATCTCACAAGAACTTATATTAACATAATATATTAACTAATAACACCTAAAGGACTTGTTCTAATTAATGCTATTTCTAAGCATAAAGAAATTTTACTTCACCATCTGAATCCATTTCACATTATCACATGTGCTGATAAAATGCAATACCTCTCTGATAATAAAGGAGAATCAGACCTGGCCTGCAAATTCATGGGTATTGTGGAGTATGCATAGAGATTCCAGGTAAACCCTGTAGCCAAGCTATGTGAGATGAGGCAAAA
>NW_012137414.1:2705860-2726063 GCF_000956105.1 Propithecus coquereli
TCACAATTGCAAAGATGTGGAAACAACCCAGGTGTCCATTAATACATGAGTGGATTAATAAAATGTGGTATATGTATACCATGGAGTACTACTCAGCTTTAAGAAACAATGGTGATATAGCACCTCTTGTATACTCTTGGATAGAGCTGGAACGCATTCTACTAAGTGAAATATCCCAAGAGTGCAAAGACAAGCACCACATGTACTCACCGTCAAATTGGTATTAACTGATCAACACATAAGCACACATATAAGAATAACTTCTCTTAGATGTCGGGCAGGGGGGAGGGGGAGCGGGGAGGGGACGGGTATATGCATACACAAAGAGTGCAATGCGCACCATCCCAGGGATGGACACACTTGAAGCTTGGACTTGGGGGGCGGGCAAGGGCATCATATGTAACCTAATCATCTGTACCCCCATAATATGCTGAAATAAAAAAGAAGTGGGGAAAGGACATCAACAAAAACTTTTCAAAAGAAGATAGACTAATGGCCAACAAACATAGGAAGTCTTATTTAAATTGTTCAACTCCTTTGTTTCATCCTTCATAATGCCTTGCAATTAGTCAAAAATACCTCTGTGTATATAGAGTTTTGATCATTCCTATAGAATTATCCTCTATGAGGAGAAAACTCGTATCTACCTTGTTCACTCATTATATCCTTGGCAGTACCTATCACGTAGTAAGTGCTAAATCAAAAAATGTGAATGGGCAAATATTGTTGAGGTTGAGCCTGTGGGAACTTAGTTAGGCTGTGTATTGATGCAGACAGTTGAATGTTTTCATGGAACAGATAATTTTCTTTCTATGTAGTTTGCTAGAGTTAAATACAGACTCTGCTCCTCTACTTCTGGATTTGCTTTAATTATTATTTTTAAAAATTTTTACATCTTCATGTTATTGATTGCAACAAGACCTTAAGAACCCATTTCTGTGACGAATCAAAATGGGATTATTTTATACTTAATTAATCCTTTCATTGAGTTCCTTTTAACTAAAATTTCATTTCTTCACTATTTTCCTTATTAGCCAAATTATTTATATAATTTAATCTTCATCTAGGGAACTAAAAAAAGATCACAAATACAAATGTTTTAGCAATCAAATGAATATTTTACATAACAGATATCTGAATGTGGGACCTCAAATCAGGCATTTTATAATTATTGCACTTGATATGTACTAAATATTCATTACTTTTAGTTTGTAATTTTAGTGGAAGAGAAAATCTGGAGGGTCTAGAGGACTGTGCTTCCTATAAAAACCATCAACTTCTATGAATATTAAAACTTCTCATGTGGTAGCATGCAGTTCATGGTACCCCAAAACAATTACAATAGTAGCATCGAAGATCACCGATCACAGATCACCATAACAGTTATAAAAATAATGGAAATATTGAAATATTGTGAGAATTACCAAAATGTGACGTGGAAACACATGCTCCCTCCCTTCCAACACTCCCACTTCCCTTTTCTTCTTCACTCATTGCACATGGAATGAACATATTCTCCTCAGATTCCCTTAATTTAACTTGTCCCCCATCCCAAAATAAAGATAAATAATGAATATTTGGTACATTAGACACAACTTTTATTTTTCATAGTATTTTTACAGTAAAAGATTTCGCGCTGGACACCAAACTTCTAATATCATTCCAACTTTTCAAAAAGATTAAGGTTTCTTAAAATGGAGTGTGTATTCAGAAGATACCCACTGCATCATCCATAGGCTAGACACTGGAATGCAGCACTAGAAAAATATCTAGTCTTTGCACATATATGCATACAAATGTATGATATATATGTATATACATAGGTATGTGTATTTGATATATATAATAATACACACATCCACATACATGTATGATATGCATGTATAATACACATAGGCATATGTATATACAGACACATGTGTATACATAGAGGCATACCTCATTTTATTGAACTTTGCTTTACTGGCTTCACAGATGTGCATTTTTTACTGAAGGTCAGTGGCAACCCTGAGTCAAGCAAGTCTATTGGCACCATTTTCCCAACAGCATGAGCTCACTTCATGTCTGTGTCACATTTTGATAATATTTTCAATACTTCAAACGTTTTCATTATTATTATAACTATTATGGTGATCTGTGATCAGCGATCTCTGAGGTTACTATTGTAATTGTTTGGGGCACCCATATATGACAATGAGCTTAATTGATAAATGTTGTATGTGCTCTGACTGCTCCACAGACTGGCAATTACCTCATGTCTCTTTTTCTCCTCAGTCTCTGTATTCCCTGGGACACAACAATATTGAAATTAGGCCAATCAATAACCCTGCAATAGCCTCTAGGTGTTCAAGGGAAAGGACAAGTCACACATTTCTCACTTTAAATCTAAAGCTAGAAATGATTAAGTTTAATGAGGTGGCATGTCAAAAGCTGAGATAGGCCAAAAAGCTAGGCCTCATGCATTAAACAGTTAACCAAGTTGTGAATAAAAAGGAAAAGTTCTTGAAGAAAATTCAAAGTGCTACACTAGTGGGCACACAAATGATAAAAAAGTGAAACAACCTTGTTGCTGATATGGAGAAAGTTTGAGTAGTCTGGAAAGAAGATCAAACTGGCAATAACCAAAGCCCAGTCCAAAGCAAGGCCCTAGTTCTCTTCAGTTCTGTGAATGGTAACAGAGGTGAGGAAGTTGGAGAAGAAAAGTTGGAAGCCATCAGGTGTTGGTTCATGGGGTTTAAGGAAAGACACCATCTCCATAACATGAAAGTGCAAGGTGAAGCAGCGAGTGCTGATGTAGAAACTGCAGCAAGTTATCCAGAAGATCTAGCTGAGATCATTGATGAGCATGGCTACACTAAATAACAGATTTTCAATGTAGATGAAACAGCTTTTCTATTGGAGGAAGGCACCATTTAGGACTTTCATAGCCAGAAAGGAGAAGTCAATGCTTTGCTCCAAAGCTTCAAAGAATAGACCGATTCTCTTGTCAGGGGATAATGCAGCCGATGACTTTAAATTGAAGGCAATGCTAATTTAGCATTGTGAAAATCCTAGAGCCCTTAAGAATTATACTAAATCTACTCTGCCTGTGCTCTATAAATGGAGCAACAAAGCCTGGATGACAGCACATCTGTTTCCAATATGCTTTACTGACTATTTTAAGTCCATTATTGAGACCTGCTGCTCAGAAAAAAGATTCCTTCAAAATATTACTGCTCATTGACAATTCACCTGATCAGTCAAGAGCTCTGATGGAAATGTACAAGGAGATTAATCGTGTTTTCATGCCTGCTAACACAACATCCATTCTGTAGCCCACAGATCATGGAGTAATTTTTACTTTCAAGTCTTATTATTTAAGAAATACATTTTATAAGGTTATAGCTGCCATAGATAGTGATTCCTCTGATGGATCTGGGAAAAGTATGTTGAAAACCTCTGTAAAGGATTCACCATTCTAGATGTCATTAATAACATTTGTGATATATGGGAGGAGGTCAAAATACCAACATTACCAGGAGTTTGGACGAAGTTAATTCCAACCCTTATGAATGACTTTGAGGGGTTCAAGACTTCAGTGAAGGAAGTAATTACATATGTAATAGAAATAGCAAAAGAACTAGGATAGAATTAGAAGTAGAACCTGAAGATGTGAGTGAATTTCTGCAATTGCATGGTAAAACTTGAACAGATGAGAAATTGCTACTTACCGTGAGAGCAAACAAAGTGTATTCTTGAGATGGAATCTACTCTTGAGAAAGATGCTATGAACATTGTTTAAATGACAAAGGATTTAGAATATTTCGTAAACTTAGCTGATAAAGCAGAGACAGAGTTTGAGAAGATTGACTTCAATTTTGAAAGAAGTTCTACTGTGGGTAAAATGATATCAAATAGCATTACATGCCATAGAAAAATCTTTCATGAAAGAAAGAGTCAATTGATGTGCCAAACTTAATTGTTGTCTTCTTTTAAGAAATTGCCACAGTCGCTCCAATCTTTAGCAGCCACTACCCTGATCACTCAGCAGCCATCAATATCGAGGCAAGACCGTCCACCAGCAAAATAATTATGACTCACTGAAGGCTCAGACAATCATTAGCATTTTTCAGCAAAACAATATTTTTAATTAAGGTATATAAGTTTTATGCATAATGCTATTATACATTTAAGAGAATACGGTATAGCATAAACATAACTTCTATATGCACTGGGAGACCAAAAATTTCATGTGACTCATTTTACTGCAGTGGTCTGGAACTGAACCCACAATGTCTCCATGATACGCCTGTATATGTATATGCATATGTCTGCTAAGAAAGAAGATGAAACAGAGTAAATAGAGAGCGACAGTGAACTCTGTTTTAGGTATGGTGAGTACAGAAGGCCTCTCCTTTCAGCAGGACACAGAATGAAGCACAGAAACATGTCATGTCAACATATTGGAGAAGAGTATTCCAGGCAGAGGAAAGAGCAAGTACAAAGGCCCTAAGGTGGTGAGGAATTTGGCTGATATAAGGATTTGAAGTAGTATAATACTCCACTAACATAAATATATATAGGATCTTTCAGGTGTTATAGAGGACAAAACAAAGTTCTCTCTCTCTCTCAAATGTTTGTATATACCAAGAACTTCTTAGTTTGTAATATTTGTTAGGAACCAATCCTGATTTGACTCTTTCAAGAAGTTAAGATGAGAATTCTAGTAGCAGATTGGAAGAAAGATTTTAAGGATAAGAGGCTGGTGGAAGGAACATAGGAAATTCCTTTAGAAGTCCAAGTACTTATTGAACAAACAGGAGCAGCATGGATGCTCAGGAAGGATCACTATTTTTTTTTTTTTTTTGAGACAGGGTCCTCACTCTATTGCCTGGGCTAGAGGGCAGTGGCATCATCCTAGCTCACAGCAACCTCAAACTCCTGGGTTCAAGCGACGCTCCTTCCTCAGCCTCCCAAGTAGCTGGGACTACAAGGTCAAGCCAGCATACCCAGCTAATTTTTAAAAATTTTTTGTAGGGATGAGGTCTTGCTATGTTGCCCAGGCTGGTCTTGAACTCCTGGCCTCAAGCAATCCTCCTTTCTTGGCCTCCCAAAATTCTGGGATTATGGGTGTGAGCCACTGTGCCCAGCCCCTGAAGAAGGATCGTTCTTAAGATGTTGTGGGTATAGGACTGGCAGGATTTGATCAGGGAAAAGAAAATTTTGAGAGTCACTGAAATTTTATAGCTTGGGAGAAAGTGACTATGTGCATAAGGCAGATAGGTAAGCCTACATATGCAAGCATGTTAGTGAGTTCAGCCTGGATGCAGGAGTCAAGGAATGTGAGTAACACTGATGCAGATGTACAGTGGACAATTGGAAAAACAAGTCTTGTGTGTAGATTAGCGGTCAGGCTAAAAATATAGATTTGGAGTATAAAGGCAGCAGTTGGACAAAATTGTTCCAATGATACTTGTAGAGTGAGTGAAGAGGATAGGGCCAGAATTAGGTATCTATCTCCATATGATAAGAGAAAAAAGATGAATCAATGAAAGACAACAAGGGAGCAAAGAGAGCAGAAAAGGTTGAATCAGAAGCTTGTAGAAATCCTAAATGGAAGTGAAGAACGAATTATATGAAGAGGGTTGTCACCATGTTATATATTACAGATAAGCAATGAAGCTGAAGAAATAATATAAATACAATACTGAATATATCCCTTCATGAGAGGTTAATAAAAGAAAGGGAGTTCAAATCTAATGCTATTTTCCTTGTGAATAGAATATTAGATTTTGTGTCCTAAAGTTTACTACATGCCCCTCTTTTTAAAATTCAGCAAACAGATAGGTTTTAGGCAACGATAAACTGACTAGATATATCTTACTTTGGTAGCAACTATAACAAGGTCAGTTAGTCTAGCTTGTGCCTTAAGTGAAACAAATGAATGTCAATGTTTGCTCTGGAAAATCAAGGAACACACGCACACACACACACGCGCACACACACACACAATCTTTTTTCTTTATTTCAGCATATTATGGGGGCACAAATGTTTAGGTTACATATATTGCCTTTGCCTCACCCGAGTCAGAGCTTCAAGCGTGTCTATTCCCCAGTGTGCATCGTGCCCATTACGTGTGAATATACCCATCCCCTCCTCTCCCCCATCTGCCCAACACCTGATGAATGTTACTACTAGCACCACACACACAATCTTTAGGGATAATAATTAATTATGAAAGAAAATTATAAGAGTACTAATTCATTCTCCATGATAAAAAATTCTTAACATGATTTTTTAAAAAACCTTACAAAATTGTAGTAAGTTTAAATTTAAAGTATGTTTTGTTCTAGAGCTGGAGCCCATTCTACTAAGTGAAATATCACAAGAATGGAAAAACAAGCACCACATGTACTCACCATCAAATTGGTGTTAACTGATCAATACTTATGTGCACATATAGCAGTAACATTCATCAGGAGTTTGGCAGGTGGGAGCGGGGGAGGAGGGGATGGGTATATTCACACCTAATGGGTGCAGTGTGCACCCTCTGGGGGATGGACACGCTTGAAGCTCTGACTCAGGTGGGGCAAAGGCAATATATGTAACCTAAACATTTATACCCCTGTAATATGCTGAAATAAAAAATGAATAAATAAATAAACAAAATAAGGTATATTTTGTGAGGGCTGGATATTTTTTCTTTTAAAATTGTTTATAAGTGCAATCCAGTATAAATTATACACCTTGAGAAAATGAATACAAATGGTCAATAACTCTATCAATGTTTCAGGTATGTAGCCAAGTGATTAACATCCTCCTTTCCCTGACTGATATTCTTCTACCACAAAGAGTTCCAAAGATCACAAAGAATAGATGCTACCATTCAGACGGCAGTGGCAAACAGAGTTAAGAGACTACATTTAATATTACAAGGAATTTCCTTAAGAAATGCATACAAAAACTTTAATTAATAAAATTTTCATTGAAAAATGAACAGAAATAACATCAAGGCTGACATTAGGGTAGCCCAAGTATCACTTAGCACCCCAAGTCCTAAGCAGGTGCTTGCTAGATGATGGATTAAGGTACAGGTGGCATGCCAAATGAAATGACTATATTTTGCACCTGCAGGAACTGGAATATTCCCTCTTCAGTTCAACAGAGTAGCCCTAGATTTAGTCCTCTGGTGAATGAACATTGCAAAGACACCTCATTTCTCTTCATAGAAATGTTTTGTATTAGCATGTCCTTCTATCATTACTATTGTCATCTGTTCATCCTCCAATGATATAATGAAGAGTTTAAGTACCTGGATGAGATTTATTATTGGTCCTAAAGAAATAGAGCAATGGGTGAAAGAATTCATGTTCAGCTCTGAATTCTTTGTGAATACTTCTCTTTGGCACATTTTTGGAGAATAGGATCTCTAATTATATGCATTTTCGATAAATCACTTTAGAAAAACTATTTTGAAGATGAATTTCTACAATTTACCTCACTACATTTATTTGCAGTTTGAATTTATTAGTTCAAAGATAAGTCAGGTATGCAGGGCAAGATATTATTGCTTGAAGGGTCAACTGTAGTAAATCCAATTAAATTCACTATAAATATTCTTGAGTATATTTTTCTTAAGTGAGTGTGAGGAAAATACAATATAAAAAGCTGATAATTATCCTAAAAATTAAATGATAGGTGAAATAAATTAAAAAACTTAGATATTCCTCCATGCAAATAAAACCTGACTGAGAAAAGCCAAAAAGCAATGCAACAAACAACCCCAGAGAAACCATATGACTATACAAAGACAAGAAAATGATGCTAAAATTCTTAACTGTGCTGAAAATGGCAACTAACTACTATAATGATATTAATTGTTATAATAATATTAACAAAGTAGAGTTGCTAAACACGTACTATGTGTCAAATGCTGTGTTTTTCATAGATGTTTTCTAATACTTACACTCCTACAGAAAAGAGTTTATCTAATTTCACAGATACTATCACCAAATCCCCATTTTGTTGTGTATACCGTGTGCACACACATGTATGCATGTGTGCACATGTGCTTATTATGACTTGCTAAAAGTGACAGACATGTTTCTTAATATTATGTTAATTCTTTTTCCTACTCTTTAATTCCAATACATTCTTCCAGCATATAAAATGAGAGAAAATCCTGTCTCTTCCCACAGAAAAGATAATAAATTCTTACATAGCCTTGGAAATGCTCCGAAGATTTCTCTTAGTGGGTTTATGATTGCCAAACCTCTGATATCCAGGTCAGAGAATTGGTTTGCGTAAACCTTTTATCTCACAAATGGCCTCATATCTTTATGTGATTTAAGATGAGGTGAAAAGGCCACCACTAAAATGGAAACATAGCTAATTATAGTGGCCAGGTTTTGTAAGTAGAAAGTGTTCAACTTCAAAGAACATTCAGACAAGAAAGGTTTCATGGGATTTCAACCAAGAAAACTGACTTCTAATAACAGAACATTTCCATTTAGGTTTTCTTCCCCTGCCTTATTCTTAATGACCCCTGCAATGCAAAATTGCACACCAGGAATTAAGATCTTTATGATATGACAAAAGTTTTATTTTCTTTATAGTATTGACAATTCACTATTGACAATTGGTATTAATTAGGTAATAGGGAGTAAGGCTTTATTAATATTCACAAGGAGAATATTATGGTCTATTTTTAGATCCAGTCCTGATAGGTTTTTGAAATGGAGTAATTTTAAGCACTTTTAGTTTTAGTTATTTCTTATTAAAAAGCGTTACTAAATTGGACATCTGCTGATCTGTCAAGCAGTGAAGCAAAGGTTGATGATGAAAAAAGGCCAAAAAAAAGCATGAAAGTAGTTAGTCATAGGCAAATTAATATATACTTACATTTTATAAGAATTGATTTATTGAACATTGTATTTCTAATTCAACATTAAGCTGATTGTGTGTGTGTGTGTGTGTGTGTGTGTGTGTGTGTTTAACTAGAAATTTGATGTTCTCAGGGATTGTGTAACAGGGGTACATTTTGCCTTATTTTCCTTCCTTTTATTTAATTTACTTTTCTTCATCTTACCTATTGTTAACCTTAGAATATATGAATATATATTATGAATATATATCTCACATACACTATAAGGAGGATATAAACAGCCTTTTCAAATATGCTCAAACATTCATTTATTTATTTGTTCATTTGGCAAACATTTATTAAATGTTTACTGTGTTTCAGTGTCTGAGCTAGGTTTGGAATGTAAAAATACAGATACACAAACACATATTAAAGTTAGAGTGCATCTGATATAACTGATATAATGACCAGCAAAGTGCAATGTACAATGGAGCACAGAGCAGGAACTGATCAGTTCTGTGTTTGATGGACAACAAGAGGGTCAGGGAAGAAAGGCTTGAGCAATGGCTTGGAGCAGAAACAGCTCATGCACCTGGTTTATAAGGGATGGATGATAGAGGTAAAGCATTCCAAGAGGGAACCTGGAATATGCAAAGACAGGACCAGAAGCAGTATGGTGATACCATGTGGGAGAGTGAGAAAAATGGTGCAGGAATAGAAAACAAGAGCCAGAGGAAAGAAGTAGTTTTTATATCACCCTTAGGACCTTAGTGGAGAAGCTATAAAATAGTTTTAAACAAAGATATTGCACTTTTGTATTTAAATTGATCTTCTGAAAATGAATATATATGAATATATGAATAGATAGAAGATCTACTGTTAATGCATTTTTATTCACATAAGCTGATCTGAATGAGGTATGCATGCTACTATTGAAAATAAAGAAATTCAAGACAAAAATGACAGCTTTTTTTGGATGAACATAAGAGTCCATTCACTTAGAACTTTCTTATTTATAAAGAGTATTTTCTGGCCATTTGACTATTTTTTCAATCACCACAATTAACAGTTTTTCTGTCTAGTCTATCATTGATTGGAAGGACCACTATTGTTACATAAACTGCTAAGAAAGTTTCAGGCTTTGTAGACGCTATCTATTGTGTAACATATCTCAATTTCAAGGATGTTGAAATGTAAAATAAATGCATTTTAGAATCAATGAAAGTCTAAGATATTTGTAGATGCTATAATGGATTTATTAGTCATTATTATTCATTTCCTCTCTTAATATGACTGCCCTGTGGGTGAATAGACTTCTTCCCTCCTTAATTTTGAGCTTGATCCTGTGCCTTACTTTAATCGATGGTCTGTGGGCAGAAGTGACTGTATAGTAGCTCTGAGCCAGACCTTTAAAGGCAATTCAAGATTTGCTAGTTCCTCTTTTTCCTGTCTTCCACCATGAGAGAATGATATGCCACATAAAAGCTGCTCTTTCAGCTTGAGTCCTGGAATGAGAAGCCATCTGGAGCAGATCCACAGTCTAGAAAGACAAGCCCTTACTTGACTCATAGTGTGGAGCAAAGATACAGCTGATTTGCAGACACGCGAGTGAGTAATAAATATTTGTTGTTATATGCCACTGGAATTTTGGGGTTCTGTGTTACTGCAGCAAGAGCTGACAATAGCAATATTATAGTAAAACAAACAAACAACACGGAAAAAATATATGGCTTTCTGGGATGAAAAGACCAAAATAAGCCTACAAAATAAATGTGCCCTGGTCATATATATTGGCTGCACTATCTCTCATTTCACATACAAACTGTTTGGTAAAAGGGTAGGAAGAAACAAAAATGAAATGAAATCAATATTCTGTTACAGACTGACTTCTCCAGCCTAGATTGTCAGGCAGACTCTGACAAATGAAGGCTGACGGATGGAAAAACACAACATTGTGCAGTTGAGTTTCTTTCTCTTTCCTCTCATGCTGGGTGACTGTTCTTTTATTTATCTGCAATTAGGTTTGCTAGACCACTGCAACGCGGCTCTCTTTCACTGTAACTGCATGCTGTCAAGTACGTGCCAAGCTGATTGACAAAGAATGACAGGTTCTCTCTTTCCATTCTGAGCTAATCAAAGGCAGCCTACCAAAGGGAGGCTTTTTTTCTGATTTAGAGATTTATGGATTTCAAAAATAATCTGTCCACATATACAAAGTATAATTCAGTATTGATTTTTAAAGTGGCAAGTGTTGTGAAACCGAGAAGATATAATCTACTAAGCCACATACTTGAAATGTTCAAGGCCAACAAAAGAGTGGACATAGGTGTGATCATCAGTAATGAGAATGACATCTAGAAGCCTCTCTTGGAAACTCTCCACTCTTAAATAACATAGGTAGAGTTTCCAAGGTCTATGAAAGGGGCATGCCCAGTTACAAGAGTTGCTGCACTTAGGGAATCCCCAAAACTATGATTTTTCCTTTAGGCATTTATAGTTCATTCATAGAACACCTAAACAAGATGTAATTTACTAAGCAAGGTCACTTTTTTTATCAGAAGCAATGTTGCCTGCTAATACATATGACATTCCAAGTTTATCAGCTTTCCAGAGAGAATACAGATAGAAAGTTGATTGAAGGTCAAATTCTCATGCAGAGGGCCAAAGAGTGTTGTTAACCCTTTACTTATAATAATATCTGTCATTTTCATTTATTTTATAATTAAAGATACTAAAACACAGAGGAGTTAAGTGACTTGCCCCAACTCATGGATTAATATGCCTAGAACACAGATGTTGTTCTATCTGGTCTGATCATTTCCAACGACACTATAATGCCCTAAAGCAGGAGTCAGTAAACTATGGTCCAAGGGCCAAATTCAGCCCTCCATCTGTTTTTGTAAATACAGTGTTATTGGAACACAACCATGTTCATTTTTTTACATGTCGTCTTTGGCTGCATTCATGCTACACTGGCACAATTCAATTATGACAGGAAACATACAACTCACGTAGCCTAAAATATTTACTATCTGGCCTTTTACAGAAAATGTCTGCTAACCTCTGCTCTAAAGTATAATTATAAATTATTTAACTCTATGAATCTATATAAGAAAAAAGGAAAAATATTCATTTATAATGTTTGATAATTAAAAATACACACCCACATAGTTTTTCAAATTTATTTTTAATTGATAAATAATAATTAAATATATATTGGGGGTACAATGTGATGTTTTGATATATGTTTGCATTGTGGAATAGTTATGTGTATTTGAAGGCTCTTAGAGCCACAAAGCCTGAACCTAACCATTTCACTACATCAACAATTGGCTAACTTTTGCTTTAAAGGGCCAGATAGCAAACATTTTAGTCTATTTTTGAGTCTTTGTGGGCCATATGGTCTCTGTTGCAAATAATCGATTCATATGAGGATTGTAACCTAGATAGGCTTATGAACTCACACTGTTTACCAATAAGGACTTAGGAAGGTAGTGAGACTAGGGGAGCATCAGTTTAAGTGAATTTTTTTAAAAAGAAATGTCCTGTATTGCTATTAAATCAGATGAGAGACTTAGCCCTTTTTTAAAAACTATGTATAAAGGTTTTCCAAATAAGGACTTCAGGTTTCCACAAACAAGTACTTCCCTCTGAGCAATGCAGATTTAAACTCCTTAAGAATCTGTTCGTAACTACTGTCTGTTATCTGCATTCCTTATATCTAATCTTAATACAGCAGCCTAATCTATCTTAATAGATTAATCTATTTTTAACTTTTTTATAATTTTTATTTAAAAATATTAAGGGGGTAAAAGTGTTTTTGTTTCATGGATAAATTATATAATATGGAAGTCAGGGCTTTTAGTATGCCCATCACCAGAATAGTGTACCTTGTACCCGATAGGTAAGCTTTTATCCCTCACTGTCCTCCCACTGTCCCCCATTCTTAGTTTCCAGTGTCCTTTACACCACTTTATAACAGCATGGTTCCTCCTCTCACTTAAATAACAGCCAAAGTCCTCCCATGGATGCCCTAAAAGACCTACCCTCCACCATCTCTAACCTCTCTGGCTATCCTTCCTACTACTCTCCCTCTGCTCGCTAGACTCCATTCACCCTGGCTTCCTTGTTTTTTAATTGAATACACCAGACACACTCCTGCCCAGGTCTTTTGCATTTGCTATCTCCTCTACATGGATTGTTCTTTCCTGAGATACCTACTTGATTCATTCCCTTAGTTCCTTCAGATCTTTATTCAAATATCACCTTCTCCGTGAGGCTTTCCCTGGAGGCCACATCCCACCTCACCTTACCCTGTGTGTAAGTCTCCTATCCCCATCCAATGCTTTCATTTTTCTCTTTAGCACTTTTCACTCTCTGATGCACCGTAATTACCTTTTATTGTCTGTTATTCCCATTAGAATGTAAGCTTACTGAGAACGGGAAAAATTCATGTTTTATTCACTGTTACATATCTAGTACCTAACACCATGTTTAGCATGTAATAGGTGATATGTAATGAATAATATGTAATATGTAATGAATAAATCAAGTAATTTGTTGGTAATATTTCATTTGCCAAAAGAATTCTACTGCCAAAAAGACTTTGAAACTCCTACCCCATAGGTAGAGTGCATGAGGCTCCTAGGCCTGGGTTGACCTACCACCTCTACGTGAATGTCCTTCCTTTGCACCTGAGCTGCCATCTAGGTGTGGACAGGTGCTGCAAAGCGAATAGCTCTTGGATGGCTCTGTGGATGCTTCACAGACTGCTATGCCTTCTAATCCTACTGAATCCCACTGAAGCAAGATGCGTGCTGCTACCTTCTTCATAAGCTGTGTTCCTACGTCCTTCTAAGTAATTTGATGCAGAATGTGGTCAATGGTAGCCTTTTTTAGTTGCACTTAAGAAAACTTTCTGATGAGTTTTAGAAAAATCAATTCAAAGACCCACATTTTATTTTTACAGGTTAGCTGCTCTGAAATTGGGACACATTTTAAAGATGATGGCATGTCATAGTCTAATTGGCAGCACTTTTTTCTTAGTTAAAAATAAAATAATGATGCATATTATAATCAATGGTGTTTTAGAAACAATAAAATACGGCATGTGATCAGGCTTTTCATTAGTAGGTCAGGATGAAAAGATTCAGTATATACAAAGGAAATACTAACTGCTACCATTTATTGAAAACATACTAAGAGCAAACACTCTGCTGTGCACTTAACATAAATCATCTTAATTAATCTCACTCAATCTTTACTGAAGAGCCTTTCAGCAGACATCATTATCATTTTTTGGATTAAAAAGCTAGAGTCACAAAAGGTTAGAAACTTGCCTAAGGTACAAGCTAACATATGATGGATCTAAGAATTGAACTCTAGTCTGTCTGATGCAACTCCTGCATGCATAATTACTATACTATAGGTTTTATGAATTTGTTTAAATATGGTACCAATATAAAATTAGATTTTATTTGATTAATCCCAGGGCTTAGAACCTAAACAAAATATTAATAGCTTTGATTAACATGTAATTTTAGTTTAAATTAGGGTTTCTCAATTTCAGACTTGTTGCCATTTGGATTTGGACAATTCTTTCTTGTAGGGAGCTGCCCTATGTACTGTAGGATGTTTTGTACCATTCCTGATCACTGTTCACAAGATGCCAAGAGCATTTTATCCTCCTCCATGTGGGATAACCGAAAACATCTCCAGAAACTGCCAAAGACCCCTAGGGGAAAAATCACCCCTGGTTGAGAAGTACTGCATTATTGAATATATGAATGAACAAATGAAAGAATGTCCTTCTCTTCGTGATCTATATTTCCCAGTACACATGAATTAGTATGACTTAATATGAAAACCTTTCCTGCCTTTTTCTTATATACAACATTGTCTGCAATGTCATCTGTTCATATACTCTTTCAGATGCACTACTAAGCACACTGTGACTCATAAAATTCATTTGAATGTGGTTCTGATGAACTCTAACCATAATTACATGTTTCAGTTTCTGGGTGAATAGTTCTTAAAAACACTAGATTAAATATTCCAAAGGGATTAGGGAACACAGTGGAGTCTATGAAATAGAGAAGCACATGTAACAGAAAAGTAATTTTGACGTATCTCTGAGTCATGGCCAGTAGTACTTGCATTATTTTAAACCAATATAGCACATCTCTAAGTTACAGCCATAGAGTAATTGGACATGGTTCTTTAAGTCTTGAAAAAAATATTTACTTAAAAATGTAACTATTATTAAACACTAGAACTTTCTTTTTAAACATAAAACAGCAATTAAAACAATTTTTACTAAAAGCAAAGCAAAGAGCAATTCAATTCTGACATCATAACTGACACATACTTTAAATAAAATTAAAGATGTTTTGTTTTTTACTATTAGTTTCTGTACCAAGATTATAGTCATTATCTAAAACAACTCTTTGTAAAATTTTGCATAACTTGTAAACTCAAACAATTAAATGGGTAATTGAATTAAACTTGTATTTAAAGAAAAAAAAACAGCAACAAAACCTCTGAGTTTTCTCTTCTGAATACCCTTCCTTAATCATGTACAGAAAACAAAGCAAATATAATGGTTTCTGAACTCAATGAAAAGAGTACATGATGGCATAAAGCCCCTTCTTTGGTTTACTCAACGTGTCAGTCTTCACCTTGGATACCAGGTCTGATCAAGCCTGTCTTATTAATTTTTATACTCAACTCTTATGATTTCTATGTCTTTAGCTAAGTAACTATTTTCACTGGCCTCCTGAAAAGTCAATGATGAGGTTTTAGATAAGGAACTGTGGACTTGTATGTTAGATGCATATAATACAAAACTTTGTTAGAATCCAAAATATAAAAAGAACTCGTATTAATCAATAAGAGAAAGCAAACAATTCAATGGAAAATTGGGCTAAGTATATGAAGAGTCAACTCACAGGAGGAAAACTCTGAATGCCCAACGAACGTGAAAATTTGTTTAATCAGGGATATGCAAATCAAAATAATAAATTTGTGTCACTTCTTGCTGCTGGTGGGAAAGTAATTTGTAATAAGTGATAAAATTAAGCATGTATATACTCTAATAAGTCAGCAATTCCACTTCTAGGTATTCTCACGTAGGTATATGAAGAGACTTACAAAGAAAGTTCTTTCAGCATTATTTACATTACTAAAAAATTGTAAATATTTTAAGTGATTATTCATTTTTAATTTAATAATCATATAGATTATTTATTCTTATTAAAATCAAGGAACTCACCATTAAATTGGTACTAATTGATCAACACTTATGTGCACATATGGTAGTAACATTCATTGGCTGTCGGGCAGGTGGGAGCCGGGAGGAGGGGATGGGTATAGTCACACCTAACAGGTGTGGTGCACACTGTCTGGGGGATAGGCATGTTTGTAGCTCTGATTTAGGTGGGGCAAAGGCAATATATGCAACCTAAATATTTGTATCCCTGTAATATTCTGAAATAAAAAAAGAATACTTTTACCAGATTACTTCTGTATTCTAAACCCTTTTAAATCTTTGTTCTTATTTTTGTGGTATCCAAAATTCTATTTAACCTATTCATAAGCAAAGTTGATGCCTCTATTCATAACTGACTCATTGAAGATATTAAAGATAATAAAATAACAATGCTGTCTCTAACAAATCTGACTTCAGTTATAATGGCATACACAGTATAATATCCAATTAATATCTGTTCAGTTTTGAGTGAAGCATAGGAGTGTGTACGCATGTATGTATATGTGCATAATTTTGTATTTGTGTTATCTCTCTAATTATGTAAATCACTAATACTTATTACTATGTTAATACCAAAAGATATATTGTAATAAAAGTTGCCATGGATTATTAATTTTGTGTTTCTTATCACATATTTTATCAAATAATTTAAAAGATAGATGCTTCTCTATCCACATTTTCTCTACATGCCATTTGCAAAAGTTCCCTTAAAAAATCTTGAAAATTAAAAGTATGCACACATGAATTTGTAATTTCATGGGTCAATAAGTAGAATTTTAGTTGGATCCTACACGTTATTGTGAGTGCTTCCATGTTTTGCCTTCCGAATGCTTAACCGAATTTTAATTTCAAGAACATCAATCTCATTTTAATGATTAGCATATTACATAGTCAATTATTTTGATAAGTGCATTTTGAGCTGTTTAACCTTAAGATTAAAACTTTCACTAAAATAATCCAATTTAAATAATTATGGCTGCTTTTATTAACTATATCTTTTGTGCCTTCTTTTGATCAGTAATTGCTGAATGCTCATTATGTCCAGAGGAGGAACTGAAGTGTTCAGAATTTGGAAACCATAGCTTCAGATGTATTAAACATGCAAGCTCTACTTTTTTATATATATTGTTTTGAAATTACAGAACAGGATAAGTACCTTTATACTAGGTAATGCATTAAGTCCTTAAATTACCCCTAGGGTGTTTCTTTTTCAAAATATATATCAGAAAGTATTTGGTATCTTCTATACTATGTATATCTCCATATATAACATATGATATATAAAATATAATATATAGCATATATGATTTTATATACTTTTTAAATATGTGAATGCATGAATCTATTCCCACTAATACTACTGGTCAAAGGAGAGTCAAGAAGAATACAGGAAAGACAGATATGAATAAGAAAGTAACAGATATGTGGCAATTTGGAAGTATTTGGATTACAAAGGTTATTTCTAAGTCAAGTACAGCTGCCAAAAGAGACTAGTAAAACAGCTGATTTTGCCTAATAGAGGATAGAGATACTTCTGTAACATAGAATTATATTTGTTAATTAGATTCATGACATACTCTTCAATGACACAGAAATTAATGTAACAAGTAAAGTCTCAGTATACAGAATTGTATATTCAAGAGGAAATATTACTATGGCATTTCTAAGCAGCAAATTTAGTGCACAAAATTTGGTTACATCTTCATTGGAAAGAATCGTGAGACTTTATGATATATTTTTACGCTAATAAAATCTAAGCCTTTTCTGAATTTCAATATTTTAAGTATTCCTTAAAAATCTTCAGAGTATTATAGAGTTTCATTAGAGATATTCCTGTTTAAATTAATTTTCACTTTTAACTTTGGTAATTTTTTAACTCTAAAATATAAGTGGAAGTTTAAATTGGTGTAAGTTCTTGAGATGGCAACTGAACAATAAAATAGTTTTACATAAGTATTTCTTAAAGTGCTCTTTTTAGCATTAAATGATGTATCTATCTATCTATCTATATATATATTTGCATTTTCCTCCCCTTTGGAAAATAAAATCATAAAGATTATGGCACAATTTCTTTTGCTTTTGTTTTTCCCCACAGCACCCGATAGAGTGTTCTACCTGTAAATATTAATACCAGGTTCACTCCCTCCCTCACAAAATAAAAATGTAATGATTGGCTTTATGTTGCTGTATCTTCTTGGCAGACATCCTTACCCATAATGATAGTCATGCTTGCTTTTAGAGGTGTCATAATTATGTCTTTAGAACTATAAGTGTTCTGTAGTGGTAATGCACAGATTTAAGGATCCCTTTACTAACTGATACGGTTTAGTGAGCAGAGCGCAGCATTTCCCGAAGAAAATAGAAGCTCACAGCCATGAGGTCAGAAGGCTAGACACTCACAAGGCAGACAAGGGACATTTTTGCAGAGAACAGAGGGTCAGAGGAGAGTACAAGGACCTACATGGGGATCTTAGGTCATGTATGTCATGTAATTTTCCCTCACCTGTCAACCCGGCTGCCATCTTGGAGAGAAGCAGGAAGAGAGCAAGGGAATCTGAAAGACTGGTCACTTATCTAAGAGATAACAACTCATACAAAGAGATTGGTGAAATTATTGAATAAATGAAGAAGATGTCTTTGTGAAAATCAATATTTGACCCCAAGACATATCCATATAACTCCTCCTGCATATTTATTATATTTACAACTATTTGGTACTTAAGAATCATGACAGTGTTTCTGAAAGTGTGATTCCGCAGACTAGTGGCATCAGTATCATATTAAAGTTTGAGAAGCATGGCTCTAGCATATAGTAGAACTAGGAACAGATGTGCTAACCCTAGAATTTTTTGGCATTTTTATGGAAATTCATTTCCATACTTATGGATTTAACATTTATCTATCAGTGATACAGCTTTATGAATAGACAGCTTCATGGATACAGCTTTATGAGACAATCAAGAAAGTTGGCTGAATCTTTTTTAAAAAGTTATGATTAGAAAAATAGTAGTTTTGAGTATCGAAAATTGCAAGTGCACAGCATTTCTGAATGTATCTGAAATCCCAACCTGTTATTTTCTACCAACACCCACTGCCACCAAGCGTGGTAAGTTGCAAGTTTAAAACCTCCCTTATTTAACTTCCATTGTTTCTACCCTGTATTCTGTCTGCCAATCAAAGGTACTCCTTGGACAACATAGTTGGTAAACCAGGTGGTGCATTCATCCATTTAAACAGAAGTTATTTGAAAACTATTGGAAGTGTTCCCATCTTCTCCTCCACACACACTCAGAAACGGATGGCAGCCATGTGTAGGACAAAGCTTTCTTTAGAGTACATTAAAAATAATGATTGCATGACTTCGATGTTCTCACATAACTTCCTCCAAAGTATCATTATTTAAACTTGCTTTTAATGGAGCAGCGGAAGGCTGCTAAGTAAAACATTAAAATTTTAGTATGCAGCAAAAGCATGATTTCAAGAAAGTATATAAAGGTTTTCAGGGTGACAAAATGACTTTATAAGGCATATTTGGAGCAAGATCATGATCCAGGATAGGATAGAGCAGCTTTAGGAGAACACAGTATAATATAGGTTGAGTGGAAAATAAAAATAGGAACCTTTTAAATTCCTACTGGTTTTGTTTCTTGTATGTCAAGAGGAATGATATTCTGACTGCAAAGAATAAAATAAACAGCAATGAGAGAATATTGGTACTCAAGATGGGTAAAGAGATAAAGAAGCCCCCAGCTGCTCAGAATTAACTCTCTTGATGTAGATAAACATATCAGGACACTAATAAAACAGGCAAGTCAAATGGCAAACCACTGGTAAAGTGTAGTTTTGATATTCATAAAAAATATAGGCCGGGCGCGGTGGCTCACTCCTGTAATCCTAGCACTCTGGGAGGCCGAGGCGGGTGGATTGCTCAAGGTCCAGAGTTCGAGACCAGCTTGAGCAAGAGTGAGACCCCGTCTCTACTAAAAAATAGAAAGTAACATAGATATCTGTACCCCCATAATATGCTGAAATAAAAAAAAATAATGTATTTTCAGTAGAATTATTATCACATAGTGCTCAATAGCTCAATAAA